>NW_005370787.1:5652379-5696766 GCF_000412655.1 Myotis brandtii | reverse complement strand
TGTGTGTGTGTGTCCTCTGGGGGCCTGCCCCCAGCCACACCACAGAGGCTTGGAGCAGGCGCCCCTCTGTGTTGATCTCTCAGGCTCCTGGCCTTGCCTGCATGTTGTTCTCTCCCTTGAGCTGTGGCCAGGGTGGGGTGCTGCCTGCGGGCCATGCTTGCCTGCTCACGGATCACTGCAGCTACCCGGGAGCAGTCCCTGCTGGGTGCTGCCTGCTGGGGGGTGCCTGAGGGCCACACTTGCCTGCTTACAGATTGCCATGGCGACCTGCGAGCAGGACCTGCTGGGGGCTGCCTGCGGGCTGCACTTTCCTGCTTGCGGATCCCCACAGCACCCCCCGAGCAGGCCCTGCTGGGGGCTGCCTGCAGGCCGCGCTTGCCTGCTCGAGTGCCAGGTGACCTGCCTGCAGGTCGCAGAGGCAATGCCTGCTGAGCTCACGTTGCCAGGGTGACGCCGCCAGCGTCCTGCCCCACCACTATGGGCGCCGCCATCTTTTGTCACAGAGTGATGGTTAATTTGCATATTACTCTTTTATTAGATAGGATAAGCTAGATAGTAATTCTGTAATTCAGCATTTACTCTCCCATTTCTGAAATGGCCTCAATATCATTTTTAAAAAGACTTTTAATTGATTTTTTTTGTAGAGATTAAGAGGGAGAGAGAGAAAGAAACATGGACGTGAGAGCAAAGCATCAAGCAGCTGGCTCCTGCACTCTCCCTACCAAGGATAGAGCCTGCAATCCCAGCATGTGCCCTGACAGGAATCAAATGGGCAACCTTTCAGTGCACTGGATGATGCCCAGCCAACTGAACCACATCAGCCAGGGCCACAACATCATTTTAATGCGAATAACAATATATCAGTTTTTAAAAAGAAATAAAACTATCCTTTATTTTGTATAGTCCAATCTTTTACCCTATATCAGCTTCTATATGCTCCAAGCAATATCTCAATCAGTAGAGGAAGAAAAAAATACAGCAATTCACATTTTTCACTAGCTCATTTTTTTAGTTCTACTCTTGTCTTAAGGAAGCAACTGCAAGATTCATAAATCCCAGTTGAAGTTTCTCGGATTCTGCATTTTTATTGAAGTCTTTTCTGGACCAGTCTAGAATTATGTGAGCATGTACATGAGCGCGTGCACACACACACACACACACACACACACACACACACACACACACACGTTTAGGTCCTTCCTAAGGCAGGCTAGATTGCTTTGCTCTTTAGTTATTCAAGCTCCACTCCAGTTCAGAATAGCTTCCGCAAAGAGGAAGACTTGCAAGTTTTCACTTCATTTCCCTCTATATAGGATATGTTTATAAAGATCTATTCTTCTAAGTCTTTGCCAGCAAACTGAGAAAAAAGGTACATTTGGGTACTTTTCCCAAATTCCAATCATATTCAAATTATACAGTTTTTAATAGGAAAAAACTTAATAAAATTGGTATAAAATAGACTATAACATTTCAAAATGCCAGTTCCTCTCTAAGCATCATCTATTAGAATCCTTTTCCTAAAACATGTAGTAATTTTTGACCAAAATTGACCATGTATTTGTTCTAAAAGAGCTT
This sequence comes from Myotis brandtii, assembly GCF_000412655.1. Taxonomy (NCBI): domain Eukaryota; kingdom Metazoa; phylum Chordata; class Mammalia; order Chiroptera; family Vespertilionidae; genus Myotis; species Myotis brandtii. The sequence continues at coordinate 5,695,191 of NW_005370787.1, read as the reverse complement.
TTGGAAGAGTGCAAACTGCTGATAAGGCCAATAAAGCTGAGCTTTTAAACTTTTTGCATTTCAATTGCATAATCAAAGCCTGATGATAGCACATCACACACTCTGAGAATGCCATGGGCATTGCACAGAAAATGAAAATTAGTTCTAAAAGCCTTTTCATTCTCTGCGGCATAGGATGCTCCTCTCCTGGCTGTATATGAAAGAGGATCAGACACAAAATGGAAAAAACTATTGTGACTGTCAGTGAAAGCAAAACCCAGAGAAAACTGAGAGCATTGAGGGTTGAAATAGAAGAGCGAGCAGCTGTAATTAGCTCCAGTGCTCTGTTAGAATAAAGAAACAAAACCACTTTAAAAAATATAAACAGGCAGAATGTCAGTTGAGATAGTGACTACTGCAATAACAAACCTTAGTAAATAGTGAGCAAAATGAAAGTAAATAAAGCTTGTGGATAAAAGTCTGACATCAATTCCATTGGCTACCTATTTCATAAATTATCTTCTGTAATAAAAGTCATTGTGGTGTATTACTTTTTAGTTAGGACAACATTTAATACCAAAGGTGGTTTTAAATAAAGGAAGAGTGTCATTACATACCTTCCACTAAACAGTATATAAGGCAATTTTAATTACCTTCTGTGTTTACAGATATTTTCATTTTAAGAAAATAGTGCAGCTCTAGCTGGTTTGGCTCAGTGGATAGAGTGTCGGCCTGCGGACTGAAGGTTCCTGGGTTTGATTCCAGTCAATGGCACATGCCTGGGTTGTGGGCTCCATCCCCATTAGGGGGCATCAGGAGGCAGTCATCAGTGATTCTCTCTCATCATTGATGTTTCTATCTCTCTCTCTTCCTCTCCCTTCCTCTTTGAAATCAATAATATATATATATTTTTCTTTCGCATATATATAAATGTATATTTATATATATGCGAAAGAAAATAGTGCAAAGCTAATCAAGATAGTGAAAGGGCCTTCTCCCCAATGCCTAGCTTTGATTGTTCTTGAACTGTGATGCTTAATTAAACAATCTGAACTTGTCAAAGTATTAAATTAAATCAAAGCCTGCTTAGGAATTTCTTATTTGTGCATGCTAAAGTCTATAACTCTCCCAACATGGACCCATATATCATTACAAAAGGTTTCATATTTGTTAATTTCATTGACTTTAGTTGAGAATATGATCAAGCCATGTCAGTAGGAGGCAAGTGCATTATTCTGTTAACTTGGCCCTTAATATATTTAAGGCAACTAGTAATTTAAAATGAAATAACTTGCTCTTCTTCCAGATCTGTTTAAGACAGACAGAGGCAAAAAAGGTATTTGGGTACTGCCAATATATTCTGCAATTTTATTTTGCTACTCACTTCACAACATCTACAAAGCTGTTAAATTTTTGCAGAAAGGCTATTCTCACGTATAAATGAAAGAACAGAGTCCTATACATTCTGAGGACTGTTCTCTGTAAGAAAGGGAAAAACTAAGGAGTTATCCTCTCCGATGCCACTTTGCAATTTTTTAATTGATGAAACAAGCCTGTGGTCATGCTTGTTTCTGACTCCAGGGTGGAGCCTTGAGAGATGACTGAAGAAAAGCATCTCCTTTTAAGTTGGGGACTATAAATTCCATAGCTCTCTCCATCCTTTCCTATTTTTATTCTTATTCATAACTACCTACTACATATTTGTTTATTGACAGTTTCCCCATTAGAATGTAAGAAGCATGAGAGAAGGAATTCTTATTCACAACCATATCCCCAATACCTAAAACTCATTGGCAGTTCTTCACAAATATCTTGTGAATGACTGATGGAGAAAAAACAAAATTGATACCTTGTCATGCCTGAATTCTTCAATTTCTGAAAACTGCACTCTTAGAATCCCACAGGTGCCTCACTACTATACATTAGAATGCTTGACTACCAGTCCTTACTTTTGTCCATCTCTCTGTTGTACCTCATATAACTACCAACTTTTCCTTTTAACATTTTATTGAATTCAGTTATACTCCATCTCCTGTCATCCTTTTAATTATCTGAAAACTCATTTCCTTGCCCTTTACTGGATTATTTATAGAATTAATTGGGAGAAAGCACTAAGCATATAGCCTTTGCTATATGACTCTTCTCATCCTGTATAAACTCGGTAAGAAGCCTGCTCACACTCTTGGCTTCGATCTTCATAGATATACTGATGACTACAAATATTTTCCTTCAGCAATGACTTAGCTCCCAAATTGCTTCCCTGATAAGAAACAATGTGGTGGGAATTTCCATTTGTATTGCCCTTTCCAGTTGTCTCTCCCGATCTGTGTATTTTATTCATGGAGTCATTACTTTTCTTGGAATTGTTTCTAAGATCTACAATAATCACTTTTCAAGTTTTATTCATTTTTTATACAAACAGATTTAAGAATCCCCTGTCCTCGTTTCCCTTATCTTAAGATGTGGTGATGAGGCACTAAACAGCATCTTTATGGCCTTCTTGCTTCACTGCTCCCCTCTCAATGTTTCTAGAACCATCAGAGCACTGTTTCAATCATACAACTCCCCTGCAGATTATAAAAGAAGACTCATTGATTGGGTAATAGACACAGTAAATTGTTTCCTGAAATGCTCTCCTGCTCTCGTCTTCTAAAATTGGTGTATTTTTGTTTCTATTCAGAGAAATGGAGAACTAGTGTTACTTCTGGATCTACATTGCTGTCTCAGGATCCAATGCCCATTCTAAACAAGGTTCCAACTTCCCTTCACAGTTGTCTCACACCTGTCTTCCATGAATTGTCATCAGTAGCCTATGTTTTCCTCTTTGCATGTTTACTAATACACCTCTGTGGAAAAATTCCCAGTAATTTACATTCATTTAAATCTTACTCATTCTTCAAGAGACAGTTCAGATATAATTGCCTTCATGACCCCCATTTAAAACAAAAGGAAAACCTGATTAACAGAGCTGGAAGTATTCTATTTTTTAGTGCCTCAGCATGATTTTATTACTTAATGATGGTCATTAATTTACTACAGATGCTCTTTGATGTAAGATGGGGTTACATCCTGATAAATACATCGTAAATAGAAAATATAGTAAGTCAAAGATGCATTTAATACACCTAACCTACTGAACATCATAGCTTAGCCTAAACGAGTGATGGCGAACCTTTTGAGCTCAGGGTGTCAGCATTTTGAAAAACCCTAACTTAACTCTGGTGTCGTGTCACTATAGAAATTTTTTGATATTTGCAACCATAGTAAAACAAAGACTTGTATTTTTGATATTTATTTTATATATTTAAATGCCATTTAACAAAGAAAAATCAACCAAAAAAATGAGTTCACGTGTCACCTCTGACATGTGTGTCATAGGTTCACCATCACTGGGCCCTAAACTAAACTCAGAACACATACATTAACAGTTGGGCAGTTATCTTGAATTTACTCAAGAGTAATTGCTTTCCTCTTCTCACCAGAAGCAGGAGACACAGATTGGCATTTTGTAGATGTGATGAGATGTGAAAAGACAAAACACAATATCTAAAAAATGCTGGCAACACAATAACTATGGAGTATTCGTTGTTGACCCTAATAATGGTATTGCTGACTGGGAGCTGCAGCTCGCTGCCACTGTCCAGCATCCTGACAGAGTATGACCTCACATTGTTTGTCCAGGAAATGATGAAAATTCAAAATTTGAAATATGGCGTCAGCTGAATGCATATTGCTTTCACACCATTGTAAAGTTGAAAAATTGTAAGTTGAACCATTGTAAGATAGGGGAACATCTGTACTTAGAACATGATCCATCTTTTCCTGAGTGTCTGTTTTCTGTCTTCTACTAAACCATCATTCCTTAAAAGCAGATCCTGTGCATTCCTTATCTGTTCATTTTCCTCAGTGCCTCACACATAGTGGGTATGTGCTCAATTCATACAGACTATTATTATTAAGTTGAAAGAAAAGGCCTATAATTATCATGTTTAATTCAATGGTGAAGCATAAATTGAGTCATTCATTTAGTATGTAGGCATTAAACATGAATTGTATACATTTACATAGGAAACCAAGACTCTAACCTCTATGATATCCAGTCCAGAGGGGGAAAAATTACATAACCTTATTCTTTTGACATATACAGCAATGTATGATTTCTACTCCAGTTCTCTGCTCTTTGACAATTTTTAAAAGTCAGATTTCTGAGCAGTTGCTTAAGAAGTTATGTTTAGGGCTTTTAGTTTGTAAGATTCCCAATGAAACTGAACTATTTACTCACTTCTAGGATTTCTAAAATTATTTATATACTTAATTTTTTTCCTAAATTTATTTCTTTTTAAATTTCCTGGTATAATTTAGTGACATGTACATGGTATACAAGAAATATCATTCCCTATAAATCATCTGTGCTGAGCCAATTTTCCTAGCATCCAGAAGCAATGCAGGTGATCTATGAAGGTGATGGCTTCAAGGCTTACCTTAACCCCAAGCAAAAACTTAAATAATGATTCAAGTAGCAAAATTGGATTTCATTTATCTTTTCAAGCCGTCAAGGCTAAATTTTCAACATATTTAGTGCAGTCAAATTTTCTGCCATTAGCATTAGGAATCTAAAAGCTCTAGTTTCCTTCAGATAAACTTGCTGTACACTTTCATCAAAATCTATACTAATAAAAGAGTAATATGCTAATTAGACCAGGTTGAGCGGACGTATACTGGACATTCCACTTCCTCCCTCACAAAGCCACAGTGGCAGGGGCTGAGGCAGAGATGGTTAGGGGCCATCAGGCCAGCAGGGGAGCAAGCAGTTAGGGGGCTACCAGGCCAGCATCGGGGAGCAAGCAGCTAGGGGCATGATGGGCCATCAGGCCAGCAGGGGAGCAAGCAGTTAGGGGCATGACCAGGCTGGCATGGGGAAGCAAGCAGTTAGGGGCGCTATAAGGCCAGCACAAGGGAGCAAGCAGTTAGGGACACAATCAAGCTGGGGTGGGGGAGCAAGCAGTTAGGGGCGCGATCAGGCCATCAGGGGAGTGGTTAGGGGGCAATCAGGCAGTTAGGCAGAGGAGGTTAGAGGTGATCAGGCAGTCAGGCAGAGGCAGTTAGGGGAGATCAGGCAGGCAGGCAGAGGTGGTTAGGGGTGATCAGGCAGTCAGGCAGAGGCAGTTATGGGTGATAAGGCAGGCAGGCAGAGGCGGTTAGGGGCAACCAGGCAGGCAGTCAGAGGTGGTTAGGGGCAATCAGGCAGGCAGGCAGGCAGGCAAGCAGTTATGAGCCAGCAGTCCCGGTTTGTGAGAGGGATGTCCAACTGCCCGCAGGGATTGGGCCTAAACCGGCAGTCGGGCATCCGCAGAGGGGTCTCAGATTGGAGAGGGTGCAGGCCAGGCTGAGGGACACACACTACCCCTCTCCCCCATGCACGAATTTTGTGCACTGGGTCTCTAGTATTACCTATAAAGAAGGACAGATTATAGAATTTTATCTACATGTAAGTCTGAGCAAGTCTCTACCACAAGATATTAGATTATTGATTTGGGGGAGCTAGGTTCAGATACTTTATAAGGCTTTAGTGCATATAATATACTAAAAATTACAAAAATTCTTAATATCTTATATAATAAAGAGGGAATATGCAAATTGACCATCACTCTGCCACAAAGATGGTGGCACCCACAGCAGAGGCGGGGTTTCCGTAACACAAGATGGCTGCACCCACAGCGGAGGCTAAGTTCCCATAATGAGCCTTAATGAGCAACCAGCAGGGACGTGAGGCTGCACCCCCCAAACCCCTGTGGGGCTTGACAGGGGACTTCAGGCCATGACCCTGGGCCAGGGGACCTCAGGCCATGCCCCCCACCCAGCAGGGCTTGACAGGGGACCTCAGGCCATGCCCCCCACCCTGCAGGGCTTGACAAGGGTGGAACTGGCCAGGTCTGGATCTATCTCAATTAGGGGGTCGGCCAGGTCTGGGCCTCACACAATTTTGAGGTGCATGTGGTGGGCGGGGACTTGACTCTGGGTCCCGTGCCGTGCCCCAGACTCTGACAGGAGGAAGATTTTTATATACATTTTACTAATTTTCTTTCATCTCTGACACTTCTATTATAGAGAAAGGGCAAATAGCAATATTAAAATATTTCCTCTAATTAATCCCCTTTTAATGTGCACGAATTTCGTGCACTGGGCCACTAGTGGTATTATACGAACACATTATTCTCCAAAAATAATATACAAAGTTGTACTAATATTCTAAATTGCATGTGAAAATTAAACATTTGACAAAAACTCAAGTATTTTTGATTCTATACACATTAATTAGCATTTAATTAGTTCTGTGAATCTGTATAAACTTAGTCATACAAGCTAAAAAATAAATGAAGCAAAGAATAAACAGAAACAGTACTAACAGATACATCTACATACTGATTAGAAATTTTAACATATGTCTCTTAAGCTGATAGGACAAACACAAAAATACCCAGAAACATATAGAATTGAACAACACAATTAGAAATCAATAATAAATTGATAATTTTTTTAATTTGAAAATTAAATAATATCCTTCTAAATAACCAAAATGGAAATTAGAAATGTAAACTTTAGTAGTAATGAAAATGCAACCCATTAAAACATTTGGAATACAGATAAGGTATTTTTTAAAACGAAATTTCAATAATACTCAAGCTGGAAATCAATGACATAAGCATTTCAAGAAGCTAGAGAAAGAATAGTAAATTAAAAATAAGATAAAATAAAAGGAAAAAAATAATAATAGCAAATATCAGTGGAATAGAAAAAAAATATAATAGAGAAATTCCACAAATTTGAAAGTTGTTTTTTAAAATGACTAATACAGTTAATAAACTCCTACAAATATTAATCAAGAAAAATTTCTATCAACAACAGAAATAAAAAGAGAATACACTACAAATTCTATAAACATTAAAAGGTAATGAAAGTATATTATAAACAAATTCATGCCAATAAATTTGAAAAATTATATAAAATATAAAATTTTTTGAAAACACAAATTTAAATTTAAAAACTGACACTAGAACTAACATAAAATAGTAGTTAATATATTAGAAATGCATTTGTAATTTAAAATCTTCCTATGAAAATTTCCTTCCAAAGAGAAATCAATTGTTTTATAAAAACAACTCAGCCCTAAGAACAAAACATGATATGGCTTTTATAAGAAAGGAAAATTACTTGCCAAACTTCCCATGATTGTAGAAGCAAAAATCCTATCTGACGCTATACTAAACTGAATCCATCAGAATGGAGAGTATTGCTGCTGCAAGACCCAATAGAGTTTATTGGTGGTGGGCACACAGTGCAATATACAGATCTTGTGACATAGAAACCCACACCTGAAGCCTACATATTAGATTGAACAATAAATTTAATTTTTTAAAAAAGAAATGATTTGGTTTAATATTTGAAAATCAATCACTGTCACTCACTATATTACTATGGAGAAAAATAATGCCATCACAAAACATTCAGAAAAATTATTTGATAACATTCTAAATTAATTCATGAAAATGTTTTGTTTTACTTTGTTTCACAATAAAGTAATAGAATGGAACTTATAACTCTGATAATGGGTAACCCCTGCCTCTCAAAAAAGCAATAATAATTGCCATAGCCATAGCAGTCATTGCAATCCTTGAATTATTACTTAATATCTATAACTTTTAAAAGATATTATGATGAAAATGTTCAGTAGAAGATATTTAGCCTTAACTACTTTGCTAAATAATTTATATTGAAATGTATAAAGCATCTACAAATAGAGCAAGGATGATTTTTTTTCCCCCAGAAGCAAAGGTAAATAACATCTTAAAAAAGAAATTTTCATAATAGTCCTTTTTCAAAACATTTGTATAAAAGTCCAAAAAATCTTTAAGATATTTACTTTAGAAAATGAGATTTTGAACACTTTAAATAACTCTTCAAATAATTTTACTCTTCAAGTAATCTGCTATTTCTCTACATTTCTGAACATTTAGTGATTAAAAGTTAAACATCATACTTTTGGGATATTTCCCCTTTTTATCATCTTACAGTGTTTCAATTATTGGCAAATATTTCTATTTCTTTGAAAGTTCACCTAAGTTATACTAACAGACTACTTTAAGAATTTATTCATCACTGTAATGTTTAGTACAAAGTATTTAGATACTTCTAATTTCCTATCCATTAATTTTTTGAGTTTTATTTAAATAAGATATATCGACACAATAAAATAATAGAAGTTAAAAAACATATTACATAAAGAAAATAAATCAATAAATTTTCTAATTTAATAATTTATGAAATAGGGAATTTGCTATTGTCACATGAGGTAAAACTTCATTTTTAATAAATTTTAAGAATGAAATACCTATTTAGAAATCATTTTCCTAATTTTCTCAAACCCCATAAGAGATAGTAATCAACTAATGCTTATCAAATAAAGTTCAATTAATCGCTAATAAATATCATAAAAATCTCAGATCAAAGAAGACATCATGTAAATCTTATAGTTACCAATGTGAAATCAAGCAATATTTAGACATCAGAAATATATCTTGATCCACAAGAATCTTCTGTGTTTCACAGGCAGAAAGAAATGGGGTGAATGTGTTAATTTTCATACTTATTGATTCCCAAGATGTGACTGCAAATAATTGAAAATTCAATGAGGACAAAGAAACATAACAGTGGAACACTAATTAAATTAGGCATCATGTAGTTGTAATCCTCCTCGTGCCATAAAACTAATACTTTTTCATTTTTGTTATTTTTTTTAAAAAGCTTGCATGCTAAAAGCTTGAATGCTATCTTGGAAGATTTCCAAATAAAATGAGGATTTGCTTTATACAATCTTATCTGTAGTCAAATGTGTTAGAACATAGTTCTAACAGTTTTATAAAAACTTTAAAATGTTTTTCACCTATCAGGAACCTGTTTTATCCTACATTGTATCGTTCAATGTCTTACGACTTTCAGGACCTCCTATAGAAAGTGTATGCATCTTGGCCTCAGTGACGTTGGGTTTGGCTTATCCAAATTGTCCCAATATTATTTACTCATTGATTATCTCTTTCAACTGTTTGAAAGCATTGTTTATCTTATAGTCTTACACTAAACTATTTAATAAATTAATAATTAACTAATTCTATAATTAAATAAATATATGTTGAGAAAAATGATTAAATGAGTGAATTATATATTAAATTCTTGAATATGCTGTGTTTGCTACTAGATATTTCAGAGAGAAAGAAAAGAGAGAGAGAGAGAGAGAGAGAGAGAGAGAGAGAGACTAAATATATACTATATATGAATCAAAAATGATTAAATAAATCTTCCTGCTCTCAGGGAGATAATAATTTAGTTACTCATTATAAATAATACTCAGATAATATTACAAAATTATAAACATTGTTTAGTTTAACCTATGGCCATTTACTTATGAATAAACAAATAAATATAGTTACTGACTTGTTAATCTGTGTTTGCCTTCTTAGAAAACCTGTACACACCTTGGATATTTATCATTAGCTGTTTTTAAAATAAAACAATGATCCTCCTTTGAATATACTATAATACAAATGGCAAGAAAAAGACATAGACTATCTGAGGTGAACATATAAAGATACAACGTGTGTCTTCACTAAAGAACAAAGTGTGGGGTCAAGTACTGATCTCAGAGAGTGTAATCCTTACCAGGTCTCCAAGTAAAATCTGCACAGAAACTAGAGAGGAAATCAATATTTCACCACTGAGTATTTTTAGAGTTTAAAATTATAGGACACAAAGGCTCTGACAGAGAGCAAGTGAGTGGTGCACAGTGTGTATGTGTCTGAAATGCCTAAAAATGTTTCACTTGACAGAGCCCTAGAAGAGGTTATCCCATGTAGCCAGCCTTGATAACTGTTTTTAACTTGTCTTTCCTTAGATTTATACACAGAGACAAAATGTTTTGTCCTGTGTAGGCAATGTCTACTAAAAATTATGAGTTTGCATGGTTCAACTTCTTAAAAATATATTTTTAATCTCGTACAATGTCTGTTACTTATAAAATAATCAGAAAAATGCAAATTGATTCAAAGAGGTCATCCATTATTCAAATAAACAGAAATAATCACAGGTAATATAATGGGTTCCTCAATGCATTCAAGTGTGTTACTTCACAAAATAGAGTTTCAACCGGCTTTGTGATTAATGTAATTATGGTAATTTTTGAAATTTATTTTATTATATTCTTTGCTTCTGATCAAGATGGAATTCTGAGAGTAAAGATCCCAATATTTAAGGTCAAGTCATCATCAGGGAAGTTAAAATAATTTATTTTTCCATCTGCACCAGGAATTACCATTATGTTATTAATTTATATGTTTTTACTACTTTAGCTAAATATGTGTATTTTGCTAGTCATTCTTATTCATGCTTTTGTGAACTGTCTTTAACTCTAGTGATAGATTATACTCTTGCTCCCAAATATTTGCTCCACTTCTCTGTATGTGAATTGTACAGCTCTACCTAATGCTATGTGATTTTTCAGGGCCTCCTGAAAAAAAGTATATACATTTCTGCCTCACTGATGTTGAGATTGGTTTATCTACTGAGTATTGTATATATGTTTGACGTTTTATATATAACTAGAGGCTCAGCGCACAAAATTCTTGCATGGGGATTGGGATGTGTGTCCCTCAGCCAAGCCTGCACCCTCTCCAATCTGGGACCCCTCAAGGGATGTCCAATTGCCTGATTAGGCTCAATCCCACCTCACAATACAGCCCTCTCACAATCCAGGACTGCTGGCTCCCAACCGCTCGCCTGCCTGCCTGATTGCCCCTAACTGCTTCTGCCTGCTGGCCTGATCACACCCTAACCACTCCCCTGTGGCCCGATTGCCCCTAACTGCCCTCCCCTGACAGTCTGGTCACCCCTAACTGCCCTCTCCTGCTGGCCTGGCTCCCCAACTGCCCTCCCCTGTAGGCTTGGTCCTCCCCAACGGCCCTCCCCTGCAGGCCTGATCCTCCCCAACTGTCCTCCCCTGCAGGCCTGGTGGCCCCAACTGCCCTCCCTTGCAGGCCTGGTCCCTCCTAATTGCCTTCCCCTGAAGGCCTGGTCCCTCCCAACTGCCTTCCCCTGCAGGCCATCTTTTATCCACATGGGGGAGGCCATCTTGTGTGTTGCAGTGATGGTCATTTTGCATATTACCTCTTTATTATATAGTTTTATGTTGGACATCTTAAAAAACTTTTTGGCTAGAGAAAGGCTGCCCTTCCTGAGGCTAATTTTTGTGGGGGAGCCAATGCGGGGGAGGGTGGAAGGTTTAAATAATAAATATTAATTTCTCACAGTTCTAGAGGCTGAAAAGTTGAAGATCAAGGCATTAGCATATCCCATGTTTGGTGAAAGCCTGCTTCCTGGTTAGCAGACCACAGCTATTTTGTCTTTGTAGCCTCACATGGTAGAGAGCAGAAAGAGAGGAAGTAAGGTCTCTCATGTTTCTTTTTATATAGGCATTAATACCATTACTGAGGGCTCCACATTCATGATTACCTCCTAAAAATCCCACCTCCAAATAACATCACATTGATGAATAGGACATACATATGAATTAGGGGAGAGGGTACAAAAATTCAGTCTCAATGCACTCTCTCAGTTTCACTTTTCTCCTAGTAAATATGTACCACATTTAACACCTTTTTCCTGCTAAAAACAGAAGACTCCTTGATTCTCTCCTTTCATTAGACTCAATCAATAAAGATGCAAGTACTGTCAGCTCTATCTTCAAAATACTAGTATGTTGGCCAATTCTGAGACATGACAAAGGGCCCAGCAGGGAGCATGCCTTTGATATACACACTAACCTATCATACCTACTGGCCTGTGCACACTCTATGCACAAAGAATCTTAGAATTTAAATATAAAAACTGAAAGGAAAATTATCCAGCTCTCCTCTTTTTTACCACAATACACATTAAACGTAATGAAAATGAGTCTTTTATTTTAAAAAAGAAAATCATTTAAGAAATAAAAATGTCTTAAGAAAATAATTAAAATTGGAATCTAAATTTCAATAAATGTCTTATCTGGTTAATTCAATGTCATCCGTTGAACAATGTGAGTATATCAAACTCATCCCAATTGTCAAGAGTTTCAAATATTCTTGTCTTATGTCAGAGGATGAAAATTAAAGAACTTAGAAATATGTATTATGTGTAAGACTCTACTCCAGAGTCTGACCTCAATACACATGGTAAGATTATGATATGAGTATAATAAACATGAAGAAATAGAAACATCCCCAACTCATTCCCATAGGCTTCTCTGTGAATTGTAAGAAATTTCTTAACTACCATGAGCCACATGGCTACTCATAAAGCACCTTAGTTATACAATTAAAGATCCAACTAATTAGTTTTATACTGGCTTATCTGCCTTCTTTAGAAATGAACATTGTGCTTTGTTGGTCTCATGCCTGATCTCCATAGTTCTGAGCAATAACTTGGTATTCCAGGAAAATTCTACTCTAGACTTTGCTTGGAAGAAGCAGTACCCCTGCATGGAGCTGAAAATAAAATAGTAATTGTTTGTCTTAGGTTTTACCAAGTGTGTAAGGAGAGACATGGTAAGAATGAACTTGAAATGGCAGATTCAAATTAATCACGTGAAGACCTCAAACCTCTTTGCATCCCATGTCTATGGATGATGAGAGAATGGTGGGCAAGATGCCTGCACTCTCTGAACTTGACTCTTGCTTTCCATGTAAAAGCCCACCTGAGAGGCTTCCTGTGAGTGACCACTTGGTAAAGCAAATCACAATGTGTCTATGTGTATAGAGCTTGGATCCCTGAAAGCTTTGGGAAATGCGACTACCCACAAGGCTAAGCAAATGTTTAGGTCCATATTTCAAGTCACATTCGTTCTGGGTTATGAGAAAGGGTGATGAAGAAGTTTATCATCATTTTCTCTCTTCTTGATGCCTGATACCTAGATGTTTATCCCACATTCTAAGTTGATTGAAAATATGATCACTTTATTGCACAGTATTGGATATTATGGAGTGACTAATTCACATGTCTTGGAAATTTCCAGCAGTTCCCTTTGGTTTTTTTTGTTTGTTTGTTTTGGCTGAAAATACCAAATAAAATTCATGTAGACCTATATTTTTCTGTCTTAGCTTTGTGAGAGCAAATTTTCCTTGAAATAAATCAAAGGATTATGATCTAGGAACAAAAAAGAAATGAAAAGAGGGGAAGGTATACAGCAATTATCATTCCCTAGTTTTCCCAACTGCTATGGTCACAGCAGTTAGCAAACTACTACAAAGGAAGGAAAAGTGTGACATAGGCAAGTATAGTTTCTTCCTTTCTTTCGAGAGAAAATGACAGGCATATTGACCTCAGCTCACCTGCTAGTGCATCTCAGGGTACTGAAGGTCTAAATATCATGAATCAACACTAGCTCTTCATTTCTCTGAATAGAAATAAAAACACACCAATTTTAGATGATGAGAGGAAAGTATTACAGGAAACAATCTACTGTGTCTATTACCTTTAAAAAAAAAAAGCCTGAATCTGCCTCAGAAATAAAGCTGTTGAAGTAGATAGCTCTCTCTCTCTTCATTTTTAAAAGATAGATGTAATGAGAATTTTCTCATTCTTTTATCTCTAACATCATATTCCAATATAGGATTTGCTATTCTGACTCATGGTAAGTTAGTGATTTCTTTCTTTTTATGTAGTCCATCTTATTTGCCACATTAATGTTCTTCATATTAATAAAAGGAAGTGAATATAATATATCCTTTCTTGTCAGTAATGAGTTATAACCTCATATATTGAAGTATGAAATACACAAAGTAAATTGTCCTATAATAGTAATTTGACAGAATTGATTTTGTTATTCTTCCTTTCCTGAGTTAATGACTATAAAGTGCTCTTCTGCAATAATGACTATTTCTCGTAAATCTTAGATATAAGAGGTATTCAATAATGTTTTTAAATGAATTCATAGATCTGTATGACAGTCATACTCCAACATGAATAATATTTCCATAAAAGTGTATTTTAGACAATATTATGGGATGACGATAATGAGCAGATATTATTTGTAGTTCAGGGAATCTTTAGTGGATATTGATGAAGAATATTGTGAGCATATTAAAATTTCTTCAGAATATGCAATTTGTAGTAATCCTACTAAAAACATTAATGATCAAAACTCTATGTATTGGAGGATGCTGGCTGATTAGAAACCATTTTCTCCTTTTATGAGCCCGAGTTGGTGTCATTATTTAGGTTCCATTGAGATTTGGCCACGTGACTGACTTCTATTCAATAGAATGAGAGTGAAAATGATGTGTGCTACCTCCCTGCCTGGCCATACACACTTCCTGTGTGTAGTACTCCATGCTCTTTCTCTATCTATTGCTGGTGAGCAGAACAGAATCACAAGATAAAAGGAGCTGAGACATTGAATAATCACATGGATAGGTGTTTATTAAGAATCAATATTTAGGAGTTTATGTGAGCAATAAGTAATCTGCTGTTGTTTAAGAATAATAAAAGTTATAAATCTGATATGACTAAAAAATCTACCAGACCAGTCTCTTCACAGATAAAAACTATAAATTTCTGACAAAATACAATAAACAATTATCTAAGGAGCCTGGAGAGTGAACAAAAACATGCAGAATCTGTTGGGGAGTCAATTATCCAAGAAGCAAACTGAATGAGAAAACATGCACTGAGTTGGCAACGTATTGTAGTTAACACTGCATCGTGACCAAAACTCTCAGAGAAGCCTCATCTTTCTAATCTGAATAAACAGAGTACAGAATTCTGGAAAGTGACAGGGGAACCTTGGAAGAAAGAGAGACCGAGATGGGGTGTCACAAATTCTGTGTAAAAATCTCTGGTTGGCCCTTGAACTATGCATTCAATGGCAGATTGAAAAGCAGTACAGTATGCCCAGCTTAGTGGCTCAATTGGTTGAGCATCATCCTGTGCAACAAAAAGTTGCAAGTTCAATTCCAGTCTAGGCACATAACTGGGTTGTGGGTTTGATCCTGGTCTGAGCACATAAGGAAGGCAGCCAATTGATGTTTCTCTCTCTCCCTTCCCCCCTCTCTCTCTCTCTTCTTCTCTCTAAACATGTCCTCGGGTGAGGATTTTAAAAATAATAATAAAAATAATTTTTAAAGAGCAATCCAGGTGTGGATAAAATCACTGAGCTGATATTTGAAATGGTGCAAAAAGATTGGTTTGACTATCCAATTAATTGTCTGCTAAGAAAATTAACATTATTTGGATGATTATAACAGAATCAAGAACCTCCATGACATACATTTATAATGTTCAGAATATAATATAAGTTTATTCTACATTGGAAAATGTGATCCATCTCAAGAGAAAAGAACAATAGAAAAGTAATAATGTTAAAAAATAATAAATGAATGTAAATCATTAAGTTAATACTATCTACAGACCGATATAACCTCAGTAACTAATTCTAGCTTAATGAATACACATTTATCAATATTCATTGAAGTCTAAAAAAGTTATTTCTTTGTAAACAAATGAGATAGAATCATCAAAAATGATTTTCATAAACTAAAGTCAAAAAACTAGAATCAAAGTAAACAATCAACAAAGTGAAAAGGCAACCTATGGAATGGGGGAAAATATTTGCAAATCTTAAGAGCTTGGTAGGGGATTCATTCCCCAAAATTATAAGAAACTCCTACAATTCAATAGCAAAACTAACTAACTAAATAAATAACCCTATTAAAAATAGGCAAATAAATTGAATATAATTTCTAAAACAAACACACATGCAAAATATCAACAGGTATATATAAAGATGCTCAACATTATTAATAATCAGGGAAATACAAACCAAAACCACAATTAATATCACCTCACACCTGTTATGATGGCTATGAACAACAACAAAAAAGATCATGTTGGCAAGGCTTTGGAGAAATTGTACACTTGTACACTGTTAATGGAAATATAAAATGTTTCAGCCTCTATGGACAACAGAATGAAACTTCCTCAAAATTATTAAAAATAGAATTGCCATATGATTGAGCAACCTCACTTTTGAATATATATCCAAAATAATTGAAAACAGGATCTCGAAGATATATCTGCACTCCCATGTTCATTGTAGCATTGTTCACAATAGTGAAAATATGAAAACAACCCAATGTCCAATGACACATAAATGGATAAATAAGATGTGATATACACATACAATAGCATATAACTCAGCCTTAAAATAGAAGAAAATCTTACCATTTGCAACAACATGAATGAACCTAGAAGATATGCTAAGTGGAATAAGTAAGTGGCAGAAGAATAACTATTGTATGATTTCACTTATATGAGATTCCTAAAATAGTCAACAGGGCTGCTATTAGATTTCAAGTCATGTTACAGCAGCTGCAAGAGATCATAAAATTGCTGCTGTTACCCAGAGGTGAGAAAGCCTTCTGACACAGCTGCCAATTTTCCAACAGCCCACAGCCCAAAATCTGGGAACCAGGCAGTGTGACACTGAGCTAAGCTACCATGAAATCCAAGTCTGCAGAAGTCTACTAATCAGCTGCCACCACTGAAGGAGGAAAAGTCACCTCTGCATCCTTTCACCTTCCAAGTCTTGCATAAGTAAATCTCAATGGCAAAACCCAAAACCACACACAAAGCCTGGCAGTAAGAGAGTCAGAGTCTGGAGAATATATTTCTAAGACTTCTAGCCCCTGCAATAAAGATGAACACGTACAATGATTGAGAATGGGTTGAGAATTTAGCTAACAGACAAAATCTGGGACTACAAGCTAATTCAGAGGTCCATTGTAAACATAAAATGAGATGAAATACACAAGAGGCCCTCAAAAATGTTAGCTCTCAGAAAGCCTGGGGTGGGGCAGGGTTAGAGTAGAGGGGGCAAAAAGGGAGGAAATGGGAGACATCTGTAAAACTGTCAACAATAATAAAAAACAGCTCTTTTTCCCTTCTCAAAGCAACCAATATACTAATGTAGGTTCCCAGATTAATCTTAAAGTCCAGCCTGAAGAATCTGGTTTTATCTACAGAATTTATGGGACAATGTTCCTACCTAATAACAGAAAAAGTTCTTGTGAAGCACCTAGAAGAATCAGGTTTTTCTGAAGAACCCAGAAGTTAATGAAGTAAAAAGACAATATGGTCTATTTTCGGGCAGAAAAATAGATTTGAATTATTTGGAGAGGAGCTAGGAACTGAAATAAAATTTTAAAAAGCAGATTTGAGAAGTGTGCAACATTCAAGGAGCAAGCATTTCACAAAGCTTTGGGGTTTTTGAACAGCTTCAGTCTCCTATTTGGGGGAAGAGATATTCCTACTGAGATTTGATGTGACAGTAAGAAATGAAGGAATATACAGCTATTTGACAACTCAAAGGTTTTACATCTTGGGTAGCTCAAGAGGCAGGCAAGCATTTCACAAAGCTTTGGGGTTTTTGAACAGCTCAATCTCCTATTTGGGGGAAAAGATATTCTTACTGAGATTTGATGCGACAGTAAGAAATAAAGGAATATACAGCTATTGGACAACTCAAAGGTTTTATATCTTGGTAGCTCAAGAGGCAAGACCCTAGAAGAGAAGCACCAGCCTCATGGAGCATGTTTACAGAAAAAGCTACCACAAGATTCTGGTCTCAACTTACTACTTAAGATACATCAACAAGGTATTTCACAGTGGGAGGAACATAAGATGCTGGCCATCAGCAAAACCCCCAGTTTTAGGGAGTTTTAAGGAGGAGAGGAATTGAGGCCCTATTTTTAATCAGGAGGGAGGAGATGAGCCAGCAATATAAACACATTAATTTTAATGTGACTATTCTTGGTTAGTCACATAAACTCAAGACCTGTGGAGATCTGGGTCACACACATAGAAACTCAGCTCAATCTCTATCTTTCCTAAGATTCAACATTAGGCACACATCCCTCCACCACATATTTGGGACCAAGCTTTTGTCCCTGGTGGCATGAGCTTGAGCTACAGTATTTAACCTTTCTGAAATTCTTGCTGGAAAATTAGACAAAGCCATCAACATCCTGAATAGAAAATATTCTTTCCTAGTGGGCTTTGGGAAAGGGCCCACCAGAAGCTGCCATGGGGTGGTAATTTCTACTTGAATATGTGAAAGAAGAAATGAATGAACATGAAGTTCTGGAGGGGAGCCAAAGGCTACAATCACTAGGAATCAGTATTTCTTCTATGTCCCCTATTCTTCGGGAAGAGCTTTCTTGTTCTGATTTAAAAGTCAGGCCAAGAGTTTCCTTTGACACGACATTTAATGTGAATAGTAATTCTCCCGTTCCATTTTACTATCTTTGAGGTAGTTACTTTTATTATCTGCATTTTACAAGTGAAGAAATAGGCTGAGAAAGGTTAAGTAACTTGTCCAAGTACTCTATTTTTTGTGGGTTTCAAATTACATTCTTCCCCAGAAGCATTGAACTGCATATATAAATTCTTCTGACTCCTAAATTATTTTAAAAAATACTTAATAGCAGATATTTTTTCTAGAAAGTTTATCTAGATATATTAGAGGATTTTTATCTGCTTTGCTTTTTATTATTACTATGACTAGATGATGATTATCAAACACTATCAAGTTGAAATATGTAGAAAGCAAAATTACTTCATAACTCTAATCCCAAAGCAAAAGCCACTCAATAATTTGACAAATATTCTCCTAGATATGTATATATTTTAATTTACAAAAGACTGTATGTATATAAGTATGCCATTTTTCCCTTGACCCAACTCCTTGTGAATTGAATTGTTTCTAATGTTTTGCTATTTCAAACAATGCTGCAATTGATTTTGAAATTTCATCTAAGGAATCAGTTAGTGTATGAAATATTTATTGCATTTTCTGCTTAATCTTTAAGTATTGTGTATTTTTAAAAGAGCATACATCCCCCCAAAAGAGAATAAAATAGTGGTTATTTAGTAACTAGAAGTTTGCCCTGCATATCACCAATAATTAGACCCACAGATCACTATTTACCTTAATGACAGATACAAGGCAAAAATCCCTGAACGATCTATAGAGAAATGAAAAGATGGAGAGTAAAAGTACTGAAGAAAACACTTGTGTGATTGAGTTCCATGTCTCTAAATGGACCAAAATTCTTTAATTAAATTTCTTATAAATTGGATTAATTCTTGTTCTTACTGAAATTCAACTTATCTAGTTATGAAGATAATTTTATAATGGTTCCTATATAAATCTGAAGCCCCATCATGGACAATTATTTTGATATGGCACTTAAAATTAACACATTTCAATGAATTAAATTCTTGTAATAGGAGAACAGATGAAATCCAGTAAAATAGATCTACTAGTTGAAAGCATTTTCTAGAAAAGACTAAAAATAATAAAATAATATTATATATGCCCAGAGAGTTTTTCTGTGTCATTTTCCCATCACTCCTAACAAGTCATTAAAGTTTCCGTCTTCTTGAGAATAATTTTCAGAATCTATGCATACCCACAAGATATACAAATCTCAAAAACTGCATAACCAAAGGAACACTAGGGCTAATATAACTACTCTGTATTGTTAGAATAAAAGGATCAGAAAGACAGAGAGAACACATGGATAAATAATGCATAGTTGGATGCATAAATGTGATAAATGGAGAGATACGTAGAAAGACAGACAGATGGGTTGATAGGAAAGAAGGTAGGTATATTATAGACTAGGAGCCCAGCATGCGAAATCGCGTGGCGCCACCCACCCACCTGCAGCCCTGCCTTGACACCCAAACCTGTCCACGCAGAGCTCCAGCACGCCTGGCCCAGTCCCCAAACCCTCTGGCCTTCTCTGGCCGCTTTAAGCCCAGCCCTCAGTCCTTCCAGTTGCCTCGGGCTGGTCCCTCCTTCTCCGGGCGTCTCCCCGCTTCCGCCCTGTTTCTGATAGTTACCCCTTACCTTAGCATATTAGCTCTTTATTAGTATAGATAGATGATGATAGAAAGATGATAGGTGATAGATAGATGATAGATATAGATAGATAGATAGATAGATAGATAGATAGATAGATAGATAGATAGATAGATAGATGATAGATATTGTAAATGAGTACATATTCTATGCTATAATAAAGGCTTTCCATAAATCATCTTTTTTAAATTCTGCAGCAGCAATTTTCAATCAGTGTGCCGCAAGAATGTTTAAAACATGCAACACCTGACGATTTAGTCAGGGGCAATGATATTTTTTCTCTTAATTGTCAAATTAAAAAATACCAACAGCCAACACAACAATAGCTGTTTTGTGTGAATGAATTATAATTATACTTATTTTTTTGGTCAGATCGGCCAAAAATACATATTTTGGTGTGCTGCAGAATTTTAGTAATTAGTTTATGTGTGTCACGAGATGAAAAAGGTTGACAATCACTGCTCTGCAGGCATCTTATGAAATAGGCATCTTAAATGAGATGTGGAAATTGAGGCTTAGAGCTGAATTGCCCATGATCTTACACTTAAATGGCACTTTCAGTAGTCAAATATGACATTTGAAAACATAGACACTCATTCATATAATAAAACTGAATAACTCATTATGTGCCAGCACCATCCTAGGCACCACAGATCAAGCAGGGAACAAAAGAGACCATGTCTCTGCTTTCATAGAGTTTGGAAAGAGACAATAAAAATATAAATGTGCAGTGTACCAAGAACTAATGAATATGCTTTTTTAAAAAGTATAATCATGGTAAGGGAAGAGATAATGAAGATGGGCAGTCTGAGACTGTTCGTTACAGGAAAGGAAGACATTTGAGCAGAGACCTGAATGATGAGCAGCACTGCCATCCAGCATCTGGATGAAGGGCACTTGTGCAAAGGAAAAGAGTAAAGATCTCAGGTGGCTGTTTTCTGAATGTGTGAGGGGAAAAAATGCAAGCTCAGCACTTGCTATAGAAGAGTGAGTTGGGGGTGTTGCAGCAGGCAGGGTGGTAGGAGGCGAAGGAGAGAAGTTACCAGGAAAAAAATCACCCAGCACTGTGTTTGGTGTTTTATTCTAAGTGACATGGCAAGCCACTGGGAACTGTGAAGAGAGGTGACAGGGTCTACTCCAGTGTTAACAGGGTAACTCTGGATGTTGTGGGAAGAGCTGATGGTAGGGAGGCAAAGAAGAAGGAATGAGTCAAGAGAGTGATTCTCAACCTTGTCAAACAATTCACTATTCCAAATAAATCTAAACTACACATACAGCTGGTTATCAAAATAACGCAACATTTAGAATAATTCATAATCTCCAAAGCCCTATTTATAATACCAAAGAGCAATAAAGGGAAAATAATTTACTTTAAAACCATGTATTTTAATATGTGTCTTTTCCTATAGGAATACATTAGGAAATAATAACTAGTGGTCAGGTTTTTAATACCTTATGTATGTCTACTGTAAATGTGAAGTCTAAAAGGGCCAACCAATAGAGGTGTTTTATGCTGACAACTCAAAGACAAAGAACAACGCAGCCAATGACGATGTCATTTTCTGAAATGATTTTTTTTAAAAATTCTAACAGGTTTCAAACATAACCTCCCTTCAATTTACACGTGCCTAGAAAATTCCATTTGCAATAAAACAAAACAAAATATTGTGTGTTTATAAGTTACATGTCATCATATTCTAAGCTCAGAAATGACCATGTGTTTGTAAATTACATGGTGTTAGATTCTAGGCTCAGAAATGACCATACATGTGGGCATGTAAAAGTAAAACAGGATGCCCTGGCCAGTTGCTCAGTGGTTAGAGCGTAAGTTCATGCACTGAAGGTTTGCCGGTTTGATTCTTGGGCACTATCTGGATTGCAGTCTCAATTCCCAGACAGGTTGGGGTGAATACGGGAGACAAACAATAGGTTTCTCTCTCTCTCTCTCTCTCTCTCTCTCTCTCTCTCTTCCACTTTCTGTAAAGATAAAAAATAAAATCAATGGAAAAAATATCCTCCAGTGAGGATTAACAAACAAAAAAAAGTAAAACAGCAAAAAGAATATTTTTTTTTCCCTGCAGGACTATCCTGTGCATTGAAGGGCATTTAGCATCACTGGCCCCTGGCTATTAACAGCCTAATGTCTTCTTCAACACATCTGATTAATGAATATGACTCCACAAGTTTTAAAAATGCTTTCAAGGGATGGTATTACCCACATTGGGAATTACAGATTCAGGAGACTAAAGCAAAAGGCCGAGTGAAATAAAAGTGGCGCTAGAGATGACATTAAGTGGCAGATTCAGGATATAAAGTTAGAAATGTCAGCATTTGCCAATAACAGGCTATCTATATGTATACTGGTAAAAGGCTAAGGGACCAGCGGACCAGCTGATCAGCCAACGGGCCTACAAAAGGCCGAGTGAAATAAAAGTGGTGCTAGAGATGACATTAAGCGGCAGATTCAGGATATAAAGTTAGAAATGTCAGCATTTGCCAATAACAGGCTATCTATATGCATACTGGTAAAAGGCTAAGGGACCGGCCGACCAGCTGATCGGCCAACCGGCCTGTAGGACACACACTGACCACCAGGAGGCAGATGCTCAACGCAGGAGCTGCCAAGCAACAGAAACTTTGCAGAGTGCCATCTCTCACTCCGGGACCTCTTGGGGGATGCCTGGCCCATCTTGCGGAGCCCCGCCCTGCTCAAGCAACAGAAACTTTGCAGAGTGCCATCTCTCACTCTGGGACCCCTTGGGGGAATGCAGAACTGCCAGTTTCAGCCCGATCCCTGCAGGCCAGGCCAAGGGACCCCACCTGCTGGAGGGACCCTGCTCACTCCACAGACACCCTTCGAGCCCCAGTGCTGCCCCAGGTGCGGCCAGCCGGGGAGGGACCGAGGGAGGTTGGCTCCAGGGCATGCCTGGCCCATCTTGCGGAGCCCCACGCTGCTGGCCACCTTCTAATTAATTTACTTTCAATGTGCATGAATACGTGCACTGGGCCTCTAGTGGAATATAAAGAAAGGACAGGGGCCAAGGATGACTCCATGTCTCAGTTTACCCCATTGGCCAAAGAAGAGATGAGGCTGCCATCCACCTCTTAGAGCAGCAGGATTAGTCACAAGCTGTTGTAAATCATGATATAGTTGTCCTCGCGTCCACAGTGAGTGTCTTTCCCCTTTAGGTCAAAGGGGTTTACTAATTCTTTCCTTGACCTGCCCACCTTGCTGTCCCCTGACCAAGCCACATACGTATAAAAGGAGCGAAGACAAGCTCTGGAAAGTCTTTCTGAATTATTCATACTCCATCTTCGGAAGTGATATTTCTCAATGTAAATTTGAATAAGAGACAGACTAAGAGGTCAATGTTTTAATTTCAGTATGTTATCTCAATCCTTCCATATGCAGAATACTCTCAAATAACTCACAGTATTATTTCCCAGAACAATTGAAAACAAAAACCTGCTTTCCTTTGACTTTCACTGGGTCAATTTGATTTACATAACAATTTTGGCTGCAAAAGGGGACAGCAAGGGACTCCTGGTTGGTGAGACAGTTCCAGAGCTTGAAGCAGCTGCAGTGAAAAACAGAAACAAAGTATGACATTACCCTCTGTCAAACACAGAAAATGTGTGATTTTGCAATGGTTTATATCCCGTGCTACTGTTTGACAAGCGTGATGTTGAACTGCATTAAATATTAATTTGTATAATGTAGTAGTCATATAAAACTAGGCATAAAACACAGCAGGGGAAATTGCATTTTCTTACTGTTAAGACTATTGTTACAGTCTTCTGGTAGCTCGTGCTGTCATCCTGCTTAGTAGATTGATGTTTATTTTTCCAGCGCACATCAACTGCCCTCAATAGCATTACCAACTTGTCTACTGTTCTGTTGCCCTCGAAAGTGGTAAATCTTGTAGAATGTGAAAGGGTCTTTAGTTTCAAGAGACTACCTACTCATAATCTGTTGACATGAATTTAATCAAAATTCAGAAATGACATGTGAATGCTTGTTTCTAGCAAACACAGTTTATGTAAACCTGCACACAGCTTTGGTTTTGATCTATAACTTATTTTATGAAGCAGGGCCAGGGATAACTTAAATTCCAAGTGCTATTTTCCTTTGTTTCCACTTGTGCAGTCTGTATAAGTAAATGTCTCAGTTTTCTCCTAAGTCTCTCCAAAGAAGGATATTTGCCAAATGGGCCCATTTACCCTTTTCCCGAGTCTTTCCCTGTTTACTCTTTAATCTTCTTGTTCTTGTCATAAGTCATGAAACTATTACTTTGATTCCATTTTTCCAGAACATCCATAACATTGTTTTTACAAAAACTACAAGTTTTGAAGACATATTATTTAAAGACAATGTCTTCCCTTCTATTTGGTTCCACTCCTGTCTCCTTTGTTCTTGACTCAATGTACATATATTCACATTCATGAAACCAGCTCTCTCCACTCCCACACCCTCTCCAAAGAATTGCCTTGGGCGTTCTTCTATGGAAGCTTATCTGTTGAATTTCAGCTGATGAATAGCAAGAAAATGTCACTCAGAAGGAAATGGTTACAAAACTGACCATGTATTGTGTGCCTTGTATTTCTTGACATTCCCCAGTCCATACACCTTGGCCAAATGTAGCCTTTCTTGACCTTTGCTTCTATTTGGAAGGAATCTCGATGTCTGAAGCTCATTCTTTGCTCAAACCCAAGTAAAGAGGAAGAATAAAGAGCAGGCACAGAGTTTCCGAAATTCAGACACAAGAGGTTCTTCTGATATCTTTGTTTAAGAAGATATATTTGTGTTGCATGGATAGGAAAGCCAGCATCAGGAACTGAATTCTGAAAGTAAGGGTATTGAAAGTGTTTAGTGAATTTTAAACTCCTCATAAATTGCTTAATTCCACCTGGATTTTGAAGGATCAGAGGTATTCTTTCTCTCTCTCTCTCTCTCTCTCTCTCTCTCTCTCTCTCTCTCTCCCCTCCTCAAAACCAAACCTATAGTTTTTAAACAACTACAATTACTCCTATTTTTAATTACCCTAGAGAGAATAAAAATCTACTTTATTCCACCTAGTCATTTATATTCTCACCTAGATATTTGCATTATTAAAGATGATGTACTTTGAAAACTGCACTGGAAGGAAATCCTATTAGTGTAACTAACTGGCACATGTAAGCCTGTTGCAAATTAAGTCATATACTCCCCCAAACACAGCATTAAAGAAGTCCTATAAACTTTAAAAAAAATTTTAAAAAAGATGATGTACTAGTATTTTGCTTCCTCATCCCATTTCTGAAAGTGCCTTACTCTCTCACAAAAACATAATGCAATGCAAAGCATTGGATTTCAATCACTATGCATCCTGAGCAACAGATTCTTGAAAATCTTAAGGATAACATAGCTGCTCATTTCTAAAACCTCCCTGGAGTTGTTGATAATCCTTCATGTTTCCAGTTGCAAATTATTGACATAAACATTTCTGTGGCGTGCAGGTTCAAGAATTTAAAGCTAGATTAAAATATTCCTGCATAGGTGGGGTAGTGTATGTGTGATTTTGTGTGTGTGTGTGTATGTGGGAGTGCGTGTGTGAGTGCGTGTGTGTGTGTGTGTGTGTTTGTGTATTTGTGTAAAAAAAATATTCCTGCATTTATTACCATTTTATTGCACTATTTTTATATTTTAAAAAATCTCAAAATGCCAAGTAAAGACTCTTCTTATTTATTTGAAATTATCTTCTATTATTATTTGCTTAAAAAATAGATCCATCAACATTGCCTATGTCAATATTATTTCAAACAAAATTCCTCCCAGATATAAAAATGGAGTTAGAAATTCAAAAGCCATTTTGGAAGTTTTAATCATCTGAACAGAGGGATTTAGAGTTGACTGGTAAATCTTCCCATGATAGCCTGTAAAATATACTAATCACAGGCCACTGGCTCAGTGGACATTCAATAAATAATAATAGATGAGGTTGAAAATATGTTGCTCTAAGTTGACTCTCTAGTTTTAAATAACTGCTTTCAAACTTGCACCTTTAAAATGTCATGAATATAAAAATTATTTATGAGTGACAGGTCTCTTCATGCCTTCCAAACAAGTGATTTAGTCCTGGCTGACAATGCTGGGTCTCCAATATTCAAGCTTTCATGTCTGAAGTCCAACATAAAAACAGGAAAACACTCTAAGTATGTATTACTACTGTCAATCAGAAGACTGAGTTAAAATTTAAGTAATAAAGACTAATTACATCTATATTGGAAAGATTAAAAAATAATTTTAAAAAATAAAATTGAGAAATATGACCTGTTCAAATAATTTAAATAAAAGAATAAAGTTGGAAATACTGAAATTATAGACATAGACAAATGTAAAGTGTTTTGGTAGAGTGGCAAAAAAAAAAAAGGCATGTGACAGGATAGCATATTCATTTTTGTAACTGAATTAGGGACTGTAATTCATAAACAGTATAGGAAAAAATACCTAATTGCCTGCTGCGGCTGGGCTCTGAGCTGCACTCTAACAATGTTGCAATTATAGAAGCTAAACAATCCCCAGATACCTGTTTTCAGCCAGCTGGCCTCAGAGCTGGAGCGGCAACGAAGTTTCAATTACAGAAGGTAAATAAATCCGAGAAATAAAAAAAAATAAAAAAAGGAGAGACTGGGAGCGTCAATTGCAGGCTTGGCCCGCCTGAAAACAGCCCTCAGCCCCTCATCCAGGCTGTCCAGGCACCCCAGTGGGGACCCCCACCCTGAAGGGGGTGCAGGCAGCCTGAAAAAAAAAAAAAACATGTGACAGGATAGCATATTCATTTTTGTAACTGAATTAGGGACTGTAATTCATAAACAGTATAGGAAAAAATACCTAATTGTAGCCTTAATAAAACACTTGGAGAGTTTTTAAAAATTAGTTATGGAATTTCTTTATTAAAAATACTTTAAGTTACATTTAAGAAAGATTACAACCTAACTGGCATAACTCAGTGGTTGAACATTAACCTATGAACCAGGAGGTCATGGTTCAATTCCAGTCAGGTCATATGCCCAGGTTTCGGGTTCTATCACCAGTGTAAGGTGTGCAGGAGGCAGCCGATTAATGATTCTCTCTCATCATTGATAATTCTATTTCCCTCTCCTTCTACCTTCCTTTCTGAAATCAATAAAAATATATTTTTATAAAAGAAGGGTTACAATGAAATAATTCAGCCAGTTTGCTGTAAATCTAAGGAGAGCCTCCTACTTTAAATATCTAATCCTGGGTCTTCTCCTGCAATGGAACAACTCATCAGCAGGGCTGCTCTAAGGTCAAGTAAGGCCTCCTTTTTTTTCTACTAATAAATTAATATATTTGTTTAAATACCAAATAAATTTTTTTTAATTTTTTTCTGAAATCTCTAAGAATGTAAACAAGTGATTTTCTGAGATGTGTTGTGTATCTATTCACAACTCAAGTCGACAATTATCATAATGATTGCATTAGAAAATAACCAGCTTACTATTATATAAGGGAAAAAAGAAAATAAACACTAAATGTCTACCAATTAATACTAAAATATTTTAGTTTCTCTTCTACTACACAATGATGTTAAATTTCTAAATGGTAATTTTGATAATCTCTAGTATTCCATATAATGATCCATTTTTGGAGTAAATGTTTTTTCTCTCACCTAGATGAAATTCAGTACCTGGATTATGTCAATCATTCCCTTTTTGACATTGCAGTGAAGACTATGGAAGGAATTGTTACCTTCACATTGACACTGATTATACAAAACAAGCAGTGGCCTTCACTTCAGGTATAAAAAGGAAGCACATATATGGAAATCTAACACAACAGTAGCAACAGTGCTTAGGTTGTAAGATTTAAGCATCTGAAGGATTTAAGTAACCGGCCATTATTTAGAAGAGTCTTGAAACACATATGAAATATTATTAGGAAATATTGCAATTATTAATAAACAAACCTATAACAATTATCAGCACAGAGAATGGACAGAGTGCATAGAAAATCATTTAAAAACTATAACTCTTCACCTTTAGCCAATAGCATTGCCTAAGGTTAAGAAATAAACTACTAACAAGAATCAAAATTAGAACCCTATAAAACCTTGTGGTCAATGTTATCTTTTGGGTTCAAGATATCAATTTTAATAACTCTTGTAATACAAAATGTTTGTGATGTATCATAAGATTATAATAAAGTAATATAGTGTTGTTATTATTATGACATCTGATTATGTTGCCAACAATATTTTCTTATTTGAAAACAAAAGGTTGTCTAATTAAATGTCTTTCTAGGGAACTAATTGTTAAAACTTGAGAAAAAA
The DNA here is from genome assembly GCF_000412655.1 of Myotis brandtii. Classification (NCBI taxonomy): domain Eukaryota; kingdom Metazoa; phylum Chordata; class Mammalia; order Chiroptera; family Vespertilionidae; genus Myotis; species Myotis brandtii. Next base: position 5,666,871 of record NW_005370787.1, on the reverse strand, counting down.
TTTATATCGGTAAATTATACACTATGTATTATATTAAGATACTCTACTACACACACACACACACACACACACACACACACACACACACGCACACTACAGAAACCATAGTTCGTACAATGTATTTGTACCTTTGTAATGCCCTTTCTTTTTTCCTCAATGCCGAGCTGTCTTGTTTGTAACTATGCAAATAACTGAAATAATCTTCTTCTCACTCCTTGTCCACCTGGTAGAGTTATAGGCATCCTCCCAAGTTCATCTGAAGTGATTCCTCCTCTAGGAAGTAAAACCTTCGTCACAATGGGCAGGAATGTGGCCACCATCAACAACCTTTTCAATTCCCTATACTCTTGTGGTGTTTCCCATAGGATACTGAAATATGTTATAGGAAAAGTCATGTAGAGAAAATTGCAAAAATCGTTATCAGTTGAAATTCCAGGTATACAACATGAACTTATCAGCTATGTAAATTTAATTAAGTTGTTTAACACCCCTTAACTTCCATTCCTTCATCTTTATTTTTTAATATGTTTTTATTGATTTTTTTAAAGAGAGAGAAAGGGAGAGCAAGAGAGAAACATTGATGTGAGAGAGAACATCCATCAGTTGCTTCCCATCCAGGACCAAATCCAAAACCTGGGCATGTGCCCTGAGCCACACTGGCAAGGGCATTTCTTCACCTTTAAAGTAGAGCAAAATATGTTTACCTTACAGGTTACACTAAATGTTAAGTGAGTTCATACATGGTAAAGCAGGTTGCACAGTGTCTGTCTCATGTAAACAAGAAAGGGTGGTTATCATCATGATGATGATGATGAGGATGAGGACAGATGATGATGTACCCTCACTAGACTGTGAGTTTTTTTAATCTTTAAAGGTTTAAGATAAGCTTTAGTAATACTAAGTACTAGTATTACTAGTAACTTCAGATACTAGAACTTTCTACCTTGCAGATTATCAAGTAATCTATGTTGAATTAAAAAAACACCAATTATAAGTAACTGCTCAGGAGATGATATTTAGCAATAAGAAAAAAAGAATAAGAAGAGTACAAATAAAGACTACATATGGAAGATAAATTTAGATTTTTATCTAGCATTCAATAGACAATGATTGACAATTTAAAGCACGGAAATGACATAATAAATTTTACAATTTTAGAATTATAGTCAGCAGCCTGGAAAACAGATTGAACATATTTTTATTCTATGTATATGAAAGAAAACATTTATTCATTTCACCATGAATTTTCATTTCTATTATTGAAGATTTTAGAAAAGAAAAGTATGAATTATTATTTTTAAAGCACTTTCTATTTTATTTTATTTATTAAATATAGTTCAATCTAGGATTTGCATCTTTTTTCCTTATATATTTTATACTCTTTGACATATATACATTTTTATGAAGGTGAAAGATAAAGAGAATGTATGTGAAATTGAAAGTTCAATAAAATGCTTGTAATCAAATATTAAAGGATAGGTAATTACAGCAAAATAATGTAAAATTATAATCACTTTCTAGTTGTTTTCTACAGGGAAAGAAAAATTTACAAGAAGGCAAAGGTCCCTTGGTAGCTTAGTAGGGCATTAAACAACATTTTACTCACATTTCTGGATTAGGAGATAAGAGTTAACTTTCATGCTTTATTTTTCTTTATTGATTAACTATGCACATAATACTCTGTAGAACTATCCTTGGGCCTCGGGAGCAAAACAAACTATTTAGCAATGTACACAATTGTCAATTTTTAAAGACTTAAAAATTTGAAGAACAAATCCTCTAAACAAACAGCATAGTATCCTTAAGTATATTAGTTTGCCAACATATATTTAATCTTTTTGTTACCATTATTCCTGAAATAAAAGCAAAACATCAACTGTGGTCTGGGCTTTAAATAATTTTTGAAAAGAGAAACACTAGTGAGTGTTTTATACAAATAAAATACCATTTTTATTTAAAATGGTAAGCATGAAATACTGAATGAATATATATTGCAGTTGGATAATGTAATTTTGTCCAGTTAACAATATTTCAATCTATCATAACATCAAATAAATTTAAACTGTAAGCAGGTCTTTTGGTAAAGTACATTTCAAGGAATCTCAGTTACATAGTGTTCTTCAGAAAATTATTTGCTAAGACCGAGAAAATATGTCCTTACCTAGCTATAATGTGGCTATAATAACTAAGCTCAACAATTTTATTTTAATTTCTTAGGATTTATGAGTTGACTTCACCAAGAATGTAGAAATTAAAGAAGTCGTTTACTCTCTAGGAGTCAATGGAAAGAAGAAGATGGATCAAGGAAGCAGGAACAGAATCCTACATATTTACCTATTTAAACAGTGTATCAGTGACAGACTGCTTGTTAGCCAGGGAAGCAGAGGGAAATAGTCACCCAGGCAAATGTTGTGAATGCCCATGTCCCCTTTGTATAGAGGAAGGAAGTTTGAAGTGTTATAGATCCAGTGATAGAGATAAATGTGGGTAATTGTAGCCAATAGATGTTAAATACTCTGATCCAAAAAAAAAATGAAAAAGAAAATAAAAGTTGTTGAATTGAGGTCATCCAAATTGATAACTTTTGCTCTTCAAAAGTTAATGTCAAGAAAATGAAGACAAGTCACAGACTAGGAGAAAATATATGCAAAACATTGATGAAGGGTATTATTTGAAATATATGAAGAATTCTTAACAACTCAATAATAAAAAGATAATTTTATTTAGAAAAGGTCAAAAGCCCTGAATAAACATTCCACCAAAGAAGATATGTAAATAGGATTATGCACACAAAAAGAAATTTAACATTATTATTAGAAAAATGCAAAATAAAAAGACAAATACCACTACACTCCCATTAGAATGGTTAAAATAAAAAATACAATACCCAATATTGGCAAAGATGTAAAAAAAATATTGTAATCTTCATTTGTTGCTGTTAAGAATATAAAATACTATAATCACTTTGTAAAACAGTTTAGTTGCCTCTTAAAAAGTTAAAACACACACTTACCATATGGTCTGTAAGAAATAAAAATGAATGTTTACAAAAAGATAAACACAAATGTTTATAGCATCTTTATTCATAATAAACAAAATATATAAGCAACAATAATATACATCAACTGCTCAGTGAATAAACAAATGATGACATCTTACATTGGAATAATACCTAGAAATGAGAAAGAAAAAAGTCCTGACACATGCAACAGTATGGAAGAACCTCAAAAATCTGCTAAATTGAATACCTAAAACACACAAAAAAACTATATGTGGTGTTATTTATAAAAAATTTCTGGAAAACATAAACCATAGAAACATAAAGCAAATCAGTGGTTGTCAGGGGGAAGGGTGAGAGCAAGGACTGACAATATCCTCCAACTGTTTCATTTTTTTAAACTATGAGACACCACTGAATTAGTTGAGATAATGTATGCTTAATTAAAATTAATCCTAAATTACATTCTGGTGATATCTAGAAAAAGATTTTAAATGATATGGCAAATTTATTTTCAAAATAGTTAAAACTGTGCAATACCATAAAATTAATTCTTTTTTACAAATAAGAGGACTTAGTAAATCTATACCTAATAATTTTTGTTTGCTCCATTATTTTGGTATTGTCCTAAAATAAAAGTCTTGCATAGAAAATGTAAGTTAATAAAAATTGTACAATTAATATAAAACATTAAAGATAAAAACACAAAGAATATCATTGAGTTATACACTTACTCTAAATTTCTTCTTACACTACTGGATTAATTTATTAATTGCATAATTTGAAAATCAAACACATCATTCATTTTTCTAAAGATCAAGAAAATACTTTCCAGTCTAAAATCTAAGAAAAAGCTAATGTTCATTAAATGAATATTCATCCTCATATTAGTACACATTTAAAGATATGCCAACAATGAGTATTAGAAAAAAATATCATTAAAGTACCCAATTTATCTTTTGCCAATTTAAATAAGCATTATTTTGATAAGCTAAAAGTCTCAAAGGGTAGTCCCAAGATCAGGGCTCAATGCAAGCACACCCACCTCATTTGAAGATTGCTGGTTCAGGGACTTTATTGTGACACATACTTAGAAAAAGTCATTATAAATCTGGTTTCTGGGTTGAATCAATAGTCATTGATAAATGCCTTCAAAAGAACATGTATCATTTTGTGCAATTTTGAAAGTGCTACTTTTGATAATGTAACAGTGTCCTTAACCTTTTTGAAGAAAAAAACAAATGCATTATTGTCCTTATAATGACAGGTATGGCAATTATTAAACTGTATTTCTAGGAGACCAAACCTATTTTTTTCCAGTGACACCTCAATATCAACACAATTACTTTGTTTTGGAGAAAATAAAGGTTGACTTTAGAATGTCAGAACCTAGAATAATCTCTAGAAGCAAGGACTTTCTCCTTCAGGACTGAATTTCAAGGACTCTGGATCAGAATATTTTAAAGAATTCTATCAGGAATATCACACACACACACACACACACACACACACACACACGGAGAGGTGCTCATTTATGAAACTAGACTTACTAACTAAAAATACTAATAATCAAAGACTTTCAAGGACTCTGGATCAGAATATTTTAAAGAATTCTATCAGGAATATCACACACACACACGCACACGGAGAGGTGCTAGACTTACTAAAAGAATGAAACTAGACTTACTAACTAAATATACTAATAATCAAAGACAAATTATATGGATAAACACAGCTGAAAGATATTAAGCTTCATATTAACAACTGTATATATAACCAATACCTTTCTTTTTAAGTTCTTTAATAAACACATAGGTGCTATAGGATGAGACAAATGATTGAATTCTGAAGTTCTGAATTCTATAATAATAATAATACCACATTTTTTCCTTAATATATTTATGTTTTGAATATAACTACACATTTCATGTTATATACTTTATTATTATTTTATTTTTCATCTATGGATTTATATGATAAAATACAGTGATGCAGAAGTAAAATTTAATTTTTTAACAGTTTAAAATTTTGTAATTTTTTTTGTCCTAAAACATACTTGACAACAGAAAGCATCCAAAGAAATTTAAACTCAGTCAATACATGACTACTTTATGTATAAATACAGTATAGGACTATATGTGTATGCATGTACATACTTATGAGATTCGATATATAAAATCAACTGGGGAAAGAAAACTAGAAAATGTTAGTCTGAGCTTTATCACAGTAAGTTCAAGACAAATTATGCTAAAGACCCTCACATGACATTGATCCTTTCCTTCCTATACTATTTTTGGCACTGAGCATATTTGACGTAAATGCACACACCCTTGACCTGACTCCTTTGTAGTTTAGGAAACTTATTGGATTTTCTCTTTAGTCCATTTGCCCAAATTCATTAAAAAACAACATGCAGCTGAATTCAATACTGAGGTGATATAAAAGCAATTGATAAATCAACTATGAACAACAAAGTTTTTCTCATTCTCAAAGTATTGAATTTGATAATTAGCTAGGCCAGATTTATTTAAGAATTGTAATTTTCTGTCTTCAACTAAGTACTTTCCAACCAGTTCTATCTAGGAGAGAAAAAGCTAATAGGTCCGTTAAATGTAAGCATGACATTATTTTAAGCAGGCAATATGGCGTAATTGTTGTTAAAGAGACATAAGTGAATCTGAATCCCAGCTCTGGCACTCATTGTCTATGTGAGCTGGAAGTTACTTAACTTCTCTGAGCTTCCGAGGGAAAAAAATAAAATATTTAAAACCTCTACCGCCAATTGGCCCATCTGCCATTCAGGTGCTGTCAGGCTGGGAGTGGGAAGGATCATTCACATTAGAGGGCAAATTCATTTCTAAACTGCTCCATTCAACCCACCTGTGGCTGTGGCTGAAAGGGAATGGGATGGTAAGACTCACCTTTCCAAATCTTGGTCAGTTCTTCAATGCTTCTGGGTGACAGACACTGAGAGTGGATGACTATGCTTTCCACAAGAGCTTAAGTGCATTTTTTAGTATGCAAGTGTTAGTCTGAATTCTGGTTAGAGACAGAAAGGTAGATTGTTCTGGCTGATAATATCAAGACAATTCCGTAAGAAAGCCCCAGTCGTAGGGGGAACCCGACAGAGACGTGGAGTTAAGGGATGAGGCAGCAGGTTGGGAAGAGCAATTTACATAGAAAATAAGACATCCCATGAAAAATTCAGGATGGTCAAAAGCCTTTCAGAAATAGGAATGTCTAATATTTAATTTTAAGTTGATATCCTAATTTTTCTGCCATGTAACTTCTTTCAAAGCCAAGACAGGTCCTTTTAGTATAAGGACCCAACTGATCCATGCCTGTTGCTTTTGCCTTACTCCAAGAGCCCACCTCCAATTTCAAGCACATCTGTGGAGGACAGTTCTGAGCAAGCCTAGACTTGCCAGCCAGTGACCCCATGGATGCTTACAGTCCCTGCTTGGAGCAGTCCCTGCTACTCTAGTCCTTCTCACCATGTGCAACATGAGCCTGTTTACCTTAATACAGCCCTGCCCAGAATGCAGGAAGTGTTTATGTCTATGTCATCCTTCAGCCACTAGGGGCTGGAGACGGTGAATAGCTTCTCATACTCCCATCCTGGGGATGGACCAATTTGGGAGGCATCAGGAGGTCCCAGGGGGATGGGGCACCTCACTGTTCTCAACAAGAACAACAGCACACCTCACATGGGCTTTTCTTCTTTCCCTGCCTTATGACTCCCAACGCTTCATTCTTGCTGCCTGGGAACATCTTCCCAATAGACTACCAAGACTTTGCCCATCCATGACTCTGCTTTCAACAGACTCCAAACCAAGATGCTTTGTGGTGTCTGTTTTAAGTGGAAAATAGGGGGGAAAGGGCTGAGTTTCCTACTTGTGCACGTGCTGAGCTGAGAGGGCAGCAGGCTGAGGGAGAGAAGGCCCAGCAGAAGCAAGGATTGTAAGCCAGGATGTTGAGGAACACGGCCATTCCTGTGGGCAGTGTGACGAGAGATGTGAGTCAATCTTATTTATATCTCAAATTATAACCAGAATCCAAGTTTGTCTGCCTGCTGCCACAAAAACCAAACTCTTGAGACAGATGCTGGTGAAATAGGAAAGAGGTTTTATTCAAGTGCTGGTTGCCTGAGAAGAAGCGGAACTCGTGTCACAGAGCCCATCTCAACATCTCAGGGCAGGCAGAGGTTTTTACAAGGAGGGAGAGGCAAAGCTGAGCAAAAAATCAAGGGGAGAGGGTTGAAAAGTTCTCTACCTGCAGGCCAGCACATCCATTCTGACAAGGACTTTAAGACTGGTCAAGTGATGGTCTGGCATGTGTCATCCTGGTCTTTGTCATCCTGGCTCTACGTTTGAAGGTCAGAAAATTTCCCAGAACTGGGATGACTGAAGGTCAGAGTCTGTATATTCTGAATTTAGTTCCTTGGATTCTTATATAAACATGTTGTTTATCTACAAGCTACCTATTAGTCACAGTCAGCATTTACAGAAACAATGTCAAAAGAATGGTGGGGTGGGTTACAATTTCCACTGTTACAAAATGACAATTAAAGGCAATCTTATCTAACTTATGGTTAAAAGTAGGCTGATGATAAATGGCAGAAAATTCATTTAGTAAAGTTGATTATGAGAGTAAGAATTTGCATTCTCAACCAGATTATTATTGTCAACATCTTCGGTTTCAGATTCAGCTGACGAATCTCCAGCTTCAGTTTGCATTGTTATGAGATATAACTTGTGAGATAGTCACCAATGAGCAGGTGGCACATGTTGAATCTCGGGGCCATTCTATGAGTTGGTGACAATCTATATTTCAAAACTTATTTCCTGAAAGTCCCATGTATGCATATGTTTGAGCCAAATTATTACCAATATGCATCTTGCATCATACCATCTATATTAGGACTACCTTTCATTCTCATATGCTTTTTCCCCCCAAGACCTATTCATCTTTCCAAACCTGCCTGAAATAATATGTCATCCCTAAAAACTTCTGCAATCATATCAGACTGTAGTCACTTATGTTTTCGTATAGTTATTTATATTTAATTACTTTCATATCACAGGACAATGCTTCATTTATCTTTCACTTACATACTTAGTATTTCTGCATAGAGTTGGAGATTAGACTTGCTCTTTTCTTAGACTCCATGAATATACTAGGTAAATTTTTATTACAGAGGGTATTGCTACCAGCCTTTCCTATTGGCTTTCGAATTACCATGTGCCCCATTCCACAATCCACCATCAGACATCCTATACTGAAGCCTCATTCTGATTCTTGTGCCTTAAACAAATACCTACCTGTCACCAACATTTTGCTTTTACCCATATTCTCATATCCCCTCTTATTACAGGGTAAATATCCATACAGTTTTCCCAGGACACTTCCAGTTTAAGCCTGTTGTAAAGTGTAATTAACAACATCACCTTTTACTCTCAAAAGTTTCCTGGTGTGAAGAGTACAGTCACCTTATTTATGCAGTTGCATGTTTTGTTGCTTTTCCTTCTACTCTGTGCTTCACCTATTTCCACACTGCATTTTGTATTATATATCTTTGTTGCAGAATATATACAATTTTTAAAGTGAGGGAAATTGTCATGTAAAATGATGTAATGCAATCAGCTTGCTCCGGGCATGCAGAAAGACTTTCCTGTGACCAACATTATAAATGCCTGAGCACTATTAAGTCTGAAAAGCAGACACAAACCAAAATGGGTGGGAAGAGAAATTGCTTTTGGCACAACTTCAAAAACATCATTTCAGGAAGAAAAATCCAATTCAATTTTCAGAATGACCAGTTAAACCAATCCATGACAGGTCTATATAATCAATATCTCCTGCCACTTAACTTGGCAGCATTCCTAGAGAGATCATTTTCCAAAATTGTCCTCTTCTCAGCCACTTTCCATTGTGTTTTATGTAAATTACTTTGGCTTTGTCTACTGTAATCCTCTTTTTTTTTTTTTTGGCTTTGACTACAATAAAGAACTTAACCAACCTATTGCATTACATATGAAAGAATAGGTATTTTCAATCCCAGTATGCATTTCATTACTTTGCGCAGTAAGCTATGAGATTGGTCAAAATATTTCCTCTTTTTTTTTTTTTTTTTTGGCTTTGACTACAATAAAGAACTTAACCAACCTATTGCATTACATATGAAAGAATAGGTATTTTCAATCCCAGTATGCATTTCATTACTTTGCGCAGTAAGCTATGAGATTGGTCAAAATATTCTCCCATTTTCAGAGTTCTTGTACATAATTCTTGCCCACCTGCAAGCATTTCTATCTCTGTTGTTTTCTCCACTTACATGTAGCAGCTCCAGAATTTCTCCTTGAAAAAAATTAATGTTTTTTCTAGTCAGCAAAGTCTGTGGCACCAGACATAGCTATTGGTTAAAGAACTGTTTGTTTTTTCTATAATCACATCTGATAAGTGCCTTTTGTCACTTTAATGAGAAATGCTTTCACTTCCCACTTACATACTCCTCATACCCCTCAGCAGCTCCGCATTGCTATGAAGAACAAAATCTTAACCTGGAGCCCTGGCCAACAAGGCCCTGCATGGTAAGGCTGCTGCCTTCCTCTCCAACCCCAGCCCATCCACTCCTCCTGTCAGTCACCATGCTCTAGCCACGCTGGTCTCCTTTCTCTTGCTGAAAAAAAACCCTTTCCCTTCCCTGCCAAGGAGGCACTTCTCTCAGCCCTTTAGGAAATAGACTCAATCTCAACTCCAGTTCTCAGTTCAAGCATCACTTCCTCAGAGAACCCTCCCTTGACTGCACCATCTGAGGGTTCCTCCTTGGTTTCTTAAGCCTTCCATAGCTCTTATCACAGTTAATCTTCTTATATGTTTGCTTATTTCATTGTCTGTCTATACATTAGGAACTGTGTCATTTTTACCCCACCATCCCTTCTGTCTAGCACATAATGGGTGATCAATAAATGTCTGTTACATGAATGACAGCCTTAAGCAAGAGGGATACAGGCAATTTTTCTTATTGTATCATTTTATCTGCACCCTTTTTGCTAGTATTTAACACCGCTCCAGCAGGCTGTCAATGGATTTCAACCATGGTTGCTGGGACCAAAGAATTAAAGCAGCCAATCTCTGTCTGATTCATGTGTGTATGGGGCGGGGGGCGGGGGTGTGGGATGGAGGAATGAAGGAGAAAAGGGGCACCCTGGGAAAAATGAAAAGAAAACAGGTGACATTCTTTAATCCTCATGTCAATTGGGCCTCCAGATAAATAGACCAATGATTTTTAATAGGAGAAACAAAGATTTTCTCTGAAATGCCCTTAGTAAAGTATCCCTGCCTACAAATTACCCATACTAAAAAGAAACTAGGACCTATAAACATAAACCATGGATAATGTTACAATTGTTCTATAACATATAAAATAGATCTGATTAATAATTTGATTCCTACAAACTCCACATAGAAGTTTTAGCTATTATTCTGGGTAAAAAGTGCATGGACATTGAAAGACGATAGAACTTTAGGATCCACCCTTAAGTCCCCATTCCTGTCTCTGTTCCATCTAAGATGCGTAATGGTCTGTATTATTGAAAGGATCTCTGATTTATGAGACTATCTCATCTTGTGTTAGCTCAGCTGTGAATTAGAATCTCATGAGGAGTTTAAAAAACAGCAGTATCCAAGTATTTAACTGCAGGGGAGAAAGGGAAAGAGTCTGTTTTTCTATTATTTAATCCTGGCCTGGAAAAGTGAAAATGTAAACAATGAGCTTCAGGTGATACTGATTGCAGTGGATTGACTAATGGTCCCTAAAATATGTGTCTATATCCTAACTCAGGGGTGGGCAAACTTTTTGACTCGAGGGCCACAATGGGTTCTTAAACTGGACCGGAGGGCCGGAACAAAAGCATGGATGGAGTGTTTGTGTGAACTAATATAAATTCAAAGTAAACATCATTACATAAAAGGGTGCGGTCTTTTTTTTTTTTTAGTTTTATTCATTTCAAACGGGCCGGATCCGGCCCACGCGCCGTAGTTTGCCCACGGCTGTGACCTAACTCCTAGCAACCTGCTGTCTTCATCAGCTAGGACAACCATAAAAATCACCATTGCCAGACCAGCATAATTCAGTGGCTGAGTGTCAACCTATGAACCAGGAGGTCCCAGTTAGATTCCTGGTCAAGGCATATGCCCCGGTTGCAGGCCCAATCACCAGTGTTCAGCGTGCAGGAGGCAGCCAACCAATGATTCTCTCTCAGCGTTGATGTTTCTATCTCTCTCTCCCTCTCTTTTCCTCTCCGAAATCAATAAAAAACATATTATTATTGCCCTAACCAGTTTGGCTCAGTGGATAGAGTGTCGGCCTGCGGACACAAGGGTCCCAGGTTCGATTCCGGTCAAGGGCATGTACCTTGGTTGCGGGCACATCCCCGGTAGGGAGTGTGCAGGAGGCAGCCAATCGATGTTTTTCTCTCATCAATGTTTCTAACTCTCTATCCCTCTCCCTTCCTCTCTGTAAAAAATCAATAAAATATTTTTTTTAAAAAAAACATATTATTGAAAAATTACCATAGACTAGGTGGCTTAAACAACAGAATTTTTCCCCACAATCCTAGAGGCTAGAAGTTTTTAATGAAGGTGCAAGCAGATTTAGTTCCTGGCAGGAATTCTCTTCCTGGCTACCTTCTTGCTGTGTCCTCACAGATGGAGAAAGAGAGAAAGAGGAGCAAGCTCTCTGATGTCTCCACATATAAAAACACTAAACCCATTAGGTCTCTCCTACTTCTCATTATCTCATCTAAGCCTAATTACCTCTCAAAGGCTCCATATCCAAATGCCATCACATTGGAGGTTAGAGTTTCAATATTGAATTTGGGTTGGGGAGGCATGATTTAGTCCAGAGTACCTATGAATGTGACCCTATATGGAAAAAAAAGGTATTTCAGATATTAAGGATCTAGAGACAAGGTCTTCTTGGATTATTCAGATGGGCTCTAAATCCAATGACAGTTGCCTTTATGAGAGAAAGGCAGAGGGAGATTAAACACATGGAGGAAAAGGTCATGCAAACACAGGCTGGTTGGAGCTATGTAGCCCCTAGACAAGGAACACCTGCAGCCAACAGAAGCTGGAAGAGGCAAGGATCAACTCTCCCTTAGAGCCGCCAGAGGCAGTACCACCTGCAGACACCTACCTTGACTTTGGACTTCTGGCATTTACAACCGTGAGACAATAAATTCCTATTTTAAGCCAATAAAGAAAAAAAATACCAGTGCTCAAATTCCACCCCTTTATATTCAATTAAATCAATATCCTCTGAAAGTGAAGTCCTGGCCCTAAGGTGGTAACTCTGCCATGTGATCAGGTTGAAAAGCTCACACCTCATCTGTTACCCTGTCCAGAGTTATTTCCATTTTAATGAGGGTTTCTTCATCCCCCCAAAATAAAAATAATCTTGACCTTCTAAAAAATTTGGCACAGTGGCAGATTGTTTGTACTAGGAAATGTATTGGAAACAAAGACATTAGAGACTTCTGCATTCTTTAAAATTTGTTGTCACTCCTATTACAACTAGAAAAGAATTTTTGAAAATAAATTTTGAAAAGTAGGCTGAAGGGCACTATGAAACAATGAAGAATTTTTATTTCTTTATATTACACACTAAAAAATAATAATTCTAAATGGGCCTGTAGAGTAACATTAAAAAGCTAGGTGTTTTCTTTCTTTTATGTTATAATTTCCAATTGTTTTCCTTCCCAGTATATCATCCTGATCAATAGTGAATAAATCTAGCTATACCAAGTGAAATAAAGAAGCAAAATAATCATAGTCTTACAGAGAAATAGAGACAGTTCATCTAACCCCAATACTTGCATTTTAACCTGCCTTCAGAGAGCAGTGCAGAAGGTCACCTCTTCATCTGTTTCTTAAGAAAAGAATGTCATACATATTGTTAAACTGACTTCATCTCCCAAAAATAAATGAGAGATGAACTGCATTGAACAAAAGGACATTACTATTCTCAGAAAGCCATTTGCTTACAACAGGAAATCAATGTAAAGCAGTCTTACAACATTGCATGACATTACATGTCTATCATAACTTTATTCTGCTTAAATTGTACATATGTATTCTGCCAGCATTCTTCCTCTACAATCTCTCCCTAGGAAATCTCATCTCCTTTTAAAACCACAAGGATCATTTATAAACTAATAGCTCTCAAATCCCCATCTCAATCCCTAATATTTCTTCTAAGCTACAGAAGCTGTATGGTGCAGTGGCTAAGGATATATACACAGGCTTTAGAGCCAAAGGGACTATGTTCAACTCCCAGCCACCATTCATAGGCCAAATTATTGTCTTCAAGAAGGCTCACTTTTTTCATGCTTAAATTGAGAAAAATGCATGCATCCCAGTGTCTGGTAACAAATAAGTGTTTGATAAATGTTGTATTTACTTTATTATCATCAAGCTTATCCACATAGATGTTCCAGGAGTTTTTTTAAGTACAAAATTGTCCAAAACTGAATTCATTGTTTTCCCCAAATAGTTGATCCATCTATTTCCCCAAATAGTTGATCCATCTCTTTGAGTTTGACTGTACTCAATAACATCATCATCCTACCAATACAGCCACCCCACATTTTTTATTTCTCCATCTCCCTAATTTTCCACTTATATTTAGTTGCTATAATCTGTTTCTCTATCTCTGCGGTGACTCATTGCACCTTCTTCATCCATCCCCATTGTCATGACCTGAATCAGGTCATCATCACTTCAACATTAAAACCTCCCTATAATTGGTCTCCTAAGCTCCAATCTCTTGCACTCACATTGCTGCTGATTTCTTCCAGCAACATGAATCTAAACTGGAAATGATTCTCCAGTACACTCAAGTGCTTTACTTAACATATCATTCAAGAACTTTCAAAATCAGGACCCAACCAACCTATCTAGCTTCATCATCCTCACAATTTTCTCAGGAGGATCTCAATTGTAGTCTACTCATGATATATGATACTAATAATAGTCACCTGCTCCCATGGGCATTCTCAGAGATAAATATGATTACCTTATCACTGACTGTAAATCTAATCCTTAAGAAAATAGTCTAGAATGCAAGTGAGAACTGTGTTAATATATATATATTACCTTCATGTGATTCTAATTTATATTTCTTAAAGCAAATTGTGTATAAACGTTGGTACTTTATAGTTTTTAAAGGAGTATCAAAAACTTTATCTCTTATTCAATCTTGATAAGCGTTAGATTATTATGTTATGGACTAGAGGCCTGATGCACAAAAATTTGTGCACTCGGGTGGGCAGGGGGATCCCTCAGCCCGGCCTATGCCCTCTTGCAGTCTGGGACCCCTCGGAGGATGTCCACCTGCTGGCTTAGGCCCGCTCCCTGGGGGATTGGGCCCAAGCTGGCAGTCAGACATCCCTCTGGCAGCCCGGCAGCCCTCGGGGGATGTCCACTTGCCAGC
>NW_005370787.1:5601217-5651772 GCF_000412655.1 Myotis brandtii | reverse complement strand
CTCCTGCATTGAGCATCTGCCCCCTGGTGGTCAGTGTGTGTCATAGTGACCAGTCATACCCAGTCGTTCTGCTGTTAGGGTCAGTTTGCATATTACCCTTTTATTATATAGGATAAGTAATAATGGCCAACAGCATAAAATTTAAATTAAGTCTAAAAAGCCATTGTGATACTTCCTAGTACACTCTGTCTCTCAGCACTCTCCTCAAGACACCTGCTACCATAATCCATGAGCGCCTATCTCTTGAATAACTAAGTTCATGGTGTTCCTCAGCCACTCATGCTAATTTGCCCTTCTTTATCCTTACTTATTTACACTTACTCATCCTTCCACTCTCAGCTTGATGAGTATTCTCTCCTTGAACATTCTCTGATTCCCTGTAAGAGTAGGTGAATCTTCCTCCGTATATCTGAATCCCAGACTGTGCTGAAGTTCTAAGTACAGGTCTCAGCTCAAGTTGGACTGACCCCTAAACTGCAAATTGCACAGTCAGGTTAATCCAAGAGAAAAAGTTTAGAAAAGAAACTGATTTTAAAGCCAGACTAATGTACAACTGAAGTAAATGAAGGGAGACAGTCTAGGAATGAGATAACTGGATAGAAATCACAATTTCAAATCAGAGAAATATTGAGTAGACTATACCTAGGAAGATTGAGCCTGTCCAAATGATCTAAGATACTGGATTGTAGTCATCAGCTCTTCTCACATGTCATATAGGACTTTAGCCAAGAATGGAGAAAAAGCTCTTAGAGACCACTCTGACATGCGAGTGCAATTCATACATTCTCCTTTCATTGCAACTTACAATATTTTTTTCTGAGACAAACTGATGATGGAGAAAAAAGTATCTAGGTATAGAAATTAAATGTGAATGTCTGAAGAGGAAAAATAAAAATAAAACTTTATATTAATACAAACATATAGGGATATCCTTAATTACTAATATAATTTAGGCATGCTAATCTATGCAAAATTGCAAACGAAATCACAGACCACCTAGTGTTTCCAATTTGAGACCAGAAAATATTTCTTTTAAAATTTTCTAGCTAGAAATTCTTTACCCTATTATAGAGGTTGTCCAAATTTTTTCTTGGTGATTCAATTAAAAATTTCCAAAACCAGGTTATAATGAGACAGTTTTGAATTAAAACACTAAAAAGGCTGCTCTGATTCTCACTAGCAAAAATTTTCTGGCATTTAAAAGTAAACTTTCGCCGAAACCGGTTTGGCTCAGTGGATAGAGTGTTGGCCTGCGGACTGAGGGGTCCTGGGTTCGATTCCAGTCAAGGGCATGTGCCTGGGTTGCGGGCACATCCCCGGTGGGAGATGTGCAGGAGGCGGCTGGTCAATGTTTCTCTCTCATCGATGTTTCTGGCTCTCTGCCTCTCTCCCTTCCTCTCTGTAGAAAAATCAATAAAATATATTTTTTTTAAAAAAAAGTAAACTTTCAAGAAATTGTTAATTGATTTTAATTGCAGTGATCTATGTTGAAATTATTCTTTGTATTTTAAGTAACTGAAAACAGTTTACATAAACATATTGCTGTCAAATAAATATTGTCAACCTCATCAGAATAGATGAAGAAAAAAATTAGAATCCTATTTCATATGCATATATTGATTAAATACTTAAGTAGACAATAGATAGATGATGATAGATATTTACTCATCAACTTTTAGTTTTTAAAAAATATATTTTAATTCATCATATTATTGATCCTCTCAATAAAAAAGAGTTTGCACTTCTACCCAGTACAAAGGTGGTAGCCTGAAATCTATGCTCTGCTTCCCAACCAAGTCACGTGCCCTAGCTCAGGGCTGCATCCTAGAGAAAGCAGCATCTTTTTCTCATTCAGCAAGGCTAGCAGCAGGTTTTATAGCTCTATGAAAACTCAAGTGTCTGTGTCATCTTTAATACAAAACCAAAGATATCACATAACATCTGTCATGTGATACCTTCTTACATTGAGAGGAAATACTCATGCAGGCAGGGAACAAATATTAAGTACCTACTTTGTACCAATGCTCTTTTAGGTGTAAGGGACACAGCCCAGGGAAAAACAGAAAGAAATCTCTGTTCTCATGGAGTTTATATTCTAGTGAGAGAGACAGACTCTAAACAGGAGTAAGTAAGTAAAACATAAAGCATCTAAAAAACACAAAGGAGCAAAAGAAATGTTAGTGAGAAATATAAGGAGATAAATAAAAAATAAAGGAAGGAAAGGGGATAAAAAGTATGTGGAGGTTAGGGAAGGCACTACGATTTTAGAGAGTTTGGCCAGCGAAGGCCTACACTAAAGATAGCATTTAACTAAAAACCTAAAGGAAATGAGTAATAAGGCATGCACTCAACTGGGGGAAAGAGTGGTCCAGGTAAAAACCGCAGCCCTGAGATGAGATTATCCTGAAGAGCAGAAGAATTAGTATTCTCAGACATCATAACACAATTCTCAAGGTACTGTTCTAATCGTTTTACATAGAAGAGACCACTTAGTCCTCACAAAAACCCTAGGATACTGGGGCTACTGTTGTTACTATTATATAGATGAGGAAAGTGGGGCATAGGTGGTTCGGCAACTTGCTCAAGATCACACAGCCATTCAGTGGAAAAATCAAACCCAAGCTATTTTGGCTGAGATCAGGTGCTCATAACCACTGTACTAAGGTATGTATCAATTTAGTGATTTTAATCATGGGTTAATTCAGATTATGACTATACCTACATTAAAAAATAAAAAGAAAATAAATTTTAATACAATAATCCCGTGAAGTCAATCAACCCAATAGACCAACCGAGAAAATCCATAGCAAAGTTGATAGATCTATGCACCAATTTCATTGCTCCTTGCACAGCATAAGGGTTTTTCATTGGTTTAAGCCTCATAAATGATGTAAAATTTAAAAAGGAGCTACCTTAACAAATCACTAAATTTTGATTATGATTTTTCTAAATTAATTGCCTACTTGAAAAATTAGACAGATAAATACCAGAATAGGTAATAGCAGATTCTCCAATTAGATTTTCTGAGTATGAATCATAGCTCCATTATTTATTAGCTGTGATGGTTAAGCCACTTAACCTCTCTGTGTTTCAGAGACTTCCTCTGAGAAATATGGATAGTGATAATACCCCATATGGTTTTCATGAGGACTAATTGTGCTAGCAGTGCCTAGAGTAGAGAAGGAATGAGAGTTAGTTTTATTATTACTTTAGTGACAGTGGAGTATACTATGTAAGTAAGGGCCTCTAATGGTATGCTGTATAAAATGGAATCCCAGATTAACCTTTCCTGCTTTGTGACTTGGGTAGCTTAACCCCCCATTTCCTCAGTTTCTCATCTGTAAAATGGGGATAATTATACTAACAACTTGAGAGTGTTATTGGAAGGATTAAATGAGTTAATATATGTAAAATGGTTAGACCAGTACCTGGTCCATAAGTATTATATTTTTCTGATATTAATGTTATTATGTGCCAATTAAATTTACCAAGAAAATTCACTCATTTTTCTCTTTTATTTTGGTTCACAAAGACATGAACAAACATTCACTGCTTCTTGAATACCTTTGTTTTTATTGTGATCCAGCATAAAAAAAATGTTTAAAATATGCTTCCTCGGTCATTTAATGAGAATTCAACAAATTAAAAGGTATACCTGGTGGTCTGAGTGTAGGCATTTTACTTAAAACAGAGAAAATGTTGAATGTTATGCTAAATTATTTAGCCACTTTCCTAAAAATTATGTTCCTGCAAAATCCCTTCCCTCTAGTCATCACTAACATAAAAATGTAGGTAGATTTAATTTTACATCCCTATCTGTAATTACCATCATATTACTGAGTGTTTTCAGTATTCACTCATATTTGACAGTAAAAACCCAATAACACATAAAGATCTACGACATGGGTCATTTTTTCCCTTATTATAGGATAGTTTAGGGCTTTGGGATGACATCTGAGAGAAAAGAAATTAAACCATAGCTGTAGTTGGCCACACTGATGATAATTACTATTTGCAGTGAACCTGCCCTTACCAAGATTTCATCTCCATGCTTCAGCATCTAAACTGCCATGACATTGCCTTACTGCTCTTCAGATATATTAAACAGGGTTGGGTGTGTCTTTTTTACAGAGAACATTACCTTTACCCTTACTCAAATGGCAGAAAAATCTGCCAAAAAACTAAATTGCTATGTAATCAGCTTGGTTGGCACACTCAGCTAAATTGGGATGACAGAAAAAATGTTCTAACAAATATCCACTCCTGATTTGCCCTATAAAGGGAAACACATTGGCTCTATCCCATGCTTACCACAAGCCTAGAGGGGAAAGGACCATGCAGAAAATACCTGGTAATGTGCAAAGTACCTTGAAATGTCACCATCAGACTATCGTATCAAAGAATTCTCAATATGAAAATTACCTCTCAGAATTCATAACAATTTTAGTTACCATAATGATCTTATTATGAGTGATTTTACCAAAAAAGTAGTCTACTATATGAATCCAAAGCTAATGTGGTTACTATGCCTCATTTTAAAAGGTTCAATAAAGATTGCCATTTCCTATCCCTACAGATACATTTTAAAATCTGAAATTTAACTATTCTAAGTTAAAGCATTAAACGGGAATTACCAATTGATACTAGCATTTAAAATAATATGGAGAACACTTGATAAAAGGATTAAAGTATAAAATCCCTTTCTGGTATTTGAGAGAGAGGGTCATTTTTTTTTAAACCAAGAGAGCACAATTTTTAATGTTTTCATAACTTATTTCTGAACTTTTTCAGACATTTAATAATTTGTGGTGTAGTCCCCTGGGGGACTCTACAAATTTTCTACACAATTTTTTAGAGCAATGGTACTTAACGTTCATGGACTTTTAAATTTCAAGAATCTTAAAACTATATATCCAAGGTATGGATAATATACATATATAGAAATACTATGTGGCCCTGGCCAGGTAGTTCAGTTGGTTAGGTTAGAGCATTGGCCCAATAAACCAAGGTTGCGAGTTTGATCCCCAGTCAGGGCACTTAAACAATCAAACAATGAATTCATGAATAAGTGGAACAACAAAGATCTCTCTCTCTCTCTCTCTCTCTCTCTCTTCCCCTTCCTCTTTCTCTCTAAAATCAATGAATAAAAATTTTTTAAAAGAAGAAATACTAGGTATGTGATAAGAGGGGTTGATTCTAGATATCAGAAAAGAAATAATTGTCTACCCAGGGTGCCATGGATTTTTCTTCCATTATTAACTATTGTGAAAACCTCACTCAGAATTCAGTAGGCAGTTAGACAGGCATGAGCAGAGTAGGAACAATGGGCCAGGTATAGAGGAAAACTAGGGTGAAAAGCCCCAGGTGCCTAGCAAGGGCAAAACTATAAGCCCTTGCAGGACCACTTCTTAAATATCAATCCCTGGAGGATAACCGTGTTTCAGCTGTGTTTGCAGAAAAGCAGCAAAAATAGCCAAAGTGACCCCATAGCTGACTTCAAGACCAACCAGATTGACTAATAATCCCCTAGCACAGCCCAATCGGTGGAGAGACCACCAGAGGGCACACCTGGAAAGCTGATGAATATTCTATTGAGATGCTCCCCTAAAAGTCCTCAGGACATGATTCCGCAAGGCTCTTTATATGGAATAAACTCTTTCCTCACCCTTTCTCTCTCTCTCCCACCTTAGCTCCCTATAACTTGAACTACTCATCTCTCCAATTTGGTTGTTCCTGCATTGTTTTCTTTATAACAAACGAGTAAATGTAAATAAAGTGTGTTCCTGAGTTTTGTGAGCCATTCTATCAAATTGTTGAAACTGTTAATGAAAAAAAGGCGTCCTATGGAAAGAAAACTCACAGGGTAATATGATCATAAATTCCTAACTTGGTGAGTCATGGTGGGTAGGTACACTCCAGCCTTGTCCATTGTTCTTATGCACGTAGGTTAACACACCTTTGAAATACCAGAAGTAATATTCCTCAAAGAGAACACATTATCTTGTTAACTAGCCTATAATTCAATCCCCACCTTTCATTCTCTCACTTCCACGTAATATTCTTTGCATTCCCTCCTTAATTTCAAATGCATAATAGAAGCTGTAAAACTGTTATTCTGGGGAGAATTTGAGTTTTGTGCCCTGGCATATGTCATCAGCTTGGCTCAAGTAAACTCTTAAAAAAATTCTCTCCAGGTTTGGACTTTTCTAAGTAGACAAATCTAAAGAAGAGTGTTTAGGAAACCCCCAATTTATAGCCAGGTGTCATAAGGTGGCCCAGAATTTGTTACAGGCATCTGAAGTCTATGAAGTCTTGTGGGACTGAGCCTATATAGACAACAACAACAACAAAAAACAACGGATTCTACAGAAAATAACCTTGTTGTTGATCTGATCTTTAACTCCCATTTGGGCAGGAGTTTATGAGTCATGCCCCAGGTATATAATTTTTTAGTAAAAGGTTTATCTTTGCCTTACGCAAGCCCTGTCCATTGTTTTAGTGCATCTAGATTAACATACCTTTGAAATGTGTAACCACTCTCAAGAAAGCATATAATATTGTCCACTAGCATGTAATCCAATCCCAATTTTGCTTTCTCCCACCTTCATGTAACCTTCCTTACTATCCTTCAATTTCAAATCTATAAAGGAAACTGAAAAACTGACATTTTTCAGAGCTTTTGAGATCCTGTTTCCTGGCAATTGTCATCAGTTTTGGCTCAAATAAACTCAGAAAAATTCTTTACAGGTTTGGACATTCTCACAGGGACACTGTTTACCTGCTAACTCTGTGTAGTATTAAAGGGGGGAAAAAAAAGAAAAAAAGATGAAACAACAGGCAAAAATGGAGTCACTTTTGCTAAGCCACCTCACCCAACCACAACTTAATAACTAACCTAATTGCAGTTTCAGCCTCTCCCAGGAGTGGAATTTTAAACCAATCACTCAGGAATTTCCTGAACAACACTAGTAAGATCCCTGATTTCCCCAAAGGGGAAATCCACTCTTTTGACTTTTTAGTTTCTGCCCTCTTTCTGCCTATAAAAATATTCCATTTGGTGCAACTCATCAGAATACTCTTCTTGCTAGATGGGATGCTGCCAGATTCATGAATCACTTAATAAAGTTAATCAGATCTTCACATTTACTTTGTGGGCAAAAAGGGGGCCACACACTAAAACTGACAAGCTCAGAGGCCTGCATGGTAGGCCTTACAAATTCAGAGACCAAAAGTAACCACATAGAATGGTCTGAACATAAAAATTTCTAATTAAAAGCCAGTCATGATGGGTAGTCATGTCCTACGCCTGTAGCTTCCTTGACAAAGGTCAATCTTTACCTGAAGTAAGCATCTAAGTTAACACATAACATATTGGAATGTCAGAGAAATCCCCTTTTTTCCAGACCAGAGCACAAGACCACAGAACCCCTCATGTTATTTTATTCCCCACATACCATTTGTATGATCGCTAAATGTTAATTATCTTGTCTCTGTGTTTTACTTTTTATCTGATCCCAGAGATTTCCCCACTTAGCTTTCTCCTGCCCCTTAATCTCCCACCAATGGATTTCATGTAACCATCCTTATCTCTCCTCCTTTGGTTCTAATGTATAAAATAAGCTGCAAAACTGCTATTTTCTGGAGCCTTTTCTCAATTTGTTGAGATTTTGCTTCCTGCAATTGTCATCAGTTTAGCTCAAATAAACTTACAAATTTTTTCTATAGGTTTGGATGTTTCTTATGCTGACAACTTGGTTGAATTTTATTCTTTAACAGTAGTTATTGCCAAAATTGTATTGAATTGAATTGTTGGACACCAGTTGGTGTCTGGAGAATCACAGAACGAATTGTTGTTTTCAGAAAACACCTCAGAACATAGTGATTTTAAAAGGCTACCCTAAGCCTAACCGGTTTGGTTCAGTGGATAGAGCGTTGGCCTGTGGACTGAAGGATCCCAGGTTCGATTCCGGTCAAGGGCATGTACCTTGGTTGCGGGCACATCCCCAGTCGGGGGCGTGCAGGAGGCAGCTGATCGATGTTTCTCTCTCATCAATGTTTCTAACTCTCTATCCTTCTCCCTTCCTCTCTGTAAAAAATCAAAAAATATATAAAAAAATAAAAATAAAAGGCTACCCTAAACTAATCTAAGCACTGCCTTCATTACTCTTTGTTGTATTACTACAGCCCTCCTCCCCCATTCCTATCCCACGCATGCTTGTTTCAGCATCAATGAATGGAGCACTGTAAAGCAATGAGCATTAGTTGAAGTGGAAAATAAATCTGTGTTGTGAACAGAATTTTATCCCTCTAAAGTCCATGTGTTGAAACTCTAACCTCCAATGGGACTATATTTGGGGATGGGGATGTTGGGGTGGTAATTTATGTTAAATGAGGTGACAAGGGTGGGATCCTAATCCAGTAGGGCTGGTGTCCTTATAAGAAGAGGAAAAGACAGGAGAGATCTCTCTGCTTCTCTACACACCCAGAGAGGAAAGGCCATGTGAGGGCACAGCCATAAGGCTGCTATCCAAAAGCCAGGGAGTAGCTCTCACTGGAAACCAAATTTACTACCAACTTAATTTTGGACTTATAGTCTACAGAGTGTAGGAAAGTAAATTTCTGTTGTTTAAGCTACCCAGGGCATGGTATTCTGTAATGGCTATCTTAGCTGACTAATACAATCTGATAAAATTTCAAAAATTTCACATTCTAGTCAACATTTAAATCTTTTTTAGCCTAAAGACTATTTTTTTCCTACATATAACACAATATTTTAATATCAGGGATTGGGGCAGGATATTTAATTATTTGGACTCTAGCACTTCTTTTAGCTAGCAGGTAAAATAATCCCAAAATCCCAGTTTTAGAAATGTTGATTTTTTTTTTTACTTAAAGTCATAACACTATAAATTAGAGTTTTCAACTCAAAATTTAATCATCTATTCCCATTTCAATATATGTATTACTGTGAAAACAGGAAAATAAATATAGTTCCTGCCTTTGAGTTCACAGTTTTGTGAGAAGATAGACATTATCCAAATAACCCCATGACTCCCTGAGGTTCATGTAGGTTTGGTAATCCAGGCACATTATTCCACATTTACCATGTCAGGTTGATGTATGAAGATAAGTAGAAGAGTCACATGAGAATTTTTTTTTCATAAAATGCACAGAAATATAATCTTGTCAGACACATATATGCTTCAGAAATTCATTGAGGTTATATAGTTTTATAATTGGCATTTTATATGAGAAATCAAGAATGACTAATAAAATGGCCAATAGAACTAGAAAGTTTGATATATGAAAAAAGATTGAAAAGAGTAAATGCCTATAGCTTGACCAAATAAAAACTGAAAGGGCCCTAGCTGGTTTGGCTCAGTGGATAGAGCGTCAGCCTGAGGACTGAAGGGTCCCAGGTCAATTCTCATCAAAGGCACATGCCTGGGTTGTGGGCTCAATCCCCAGTGAGGGGTGTATAGGAGGTAGCCAATCAGTGATTCTCTCTCATCATTGATGCTTCTATCTCTCTCTCTCTCCCTCTCCCTTCCTCTCTGAAATCAATAAAAATATATATTTTTTAACAAGCTGAAAGGGGATATGGTCATGGAATTAAACCCAAAGTATTTAGAAAATAAAAAATTGCAATATTGAGATAAAAGAAAATTTTTACATTATAGAAAATGACCACCAGCTTTATTCATTAAATTAGAGTTGCAGTTAAAAGTTCTTTAAAATAATGCATGAGCTCAAATTTGAGGAAGGAAATCTTTAGAATACCCTATGTGGTCACTAAAAGCAAGGTAGCATTCAGGATTATCACACTCAAAGCATTTATGGTGATAGGGACATTGGGATAGTTTTCTAACAACTTAGGAAATAATTTACTGGGAGAAAAATCAAGGAAAGTTAGACTGACAATTCTCAAAGCCTAAGAGTGTGTATTTCTGCCATACTTGTCATCTTTTTTAGAAAATTCAGGGAAGAATAAAGCATTTTCTTTCTGCTGTGAGACTAAAGCCTCAGGACCTTATTAATGATGATGCCAGAAATGGCACAGGACACCTTCATGTTGCATGTTGATAATCGAAAAAGTAAAGAACTATGTTTTTCCATAGAGCTCTAATAAACACTTTACCAAGGAGGGCCCAGTGCACTTACCATTCTCCATAAATAAAGTGGATTTACCTAGAATTAAGCACTGTTGAGATGAATTATAATATTTTTTATTTTTAAATTACATGATTTTAAATTGAGCCTGTAGGTCTACTGGATCAGTTAAGAAAACCAAAACCCTTTTAAAATTACACATAAAAAAATATAGTATAATAAATATTTTAAAAAGCACTCAAATATTAATAGTACAGTGTAATGTTTGCTTCTCCCTGAAATAAGCCCAATTTAAAAGATGCTTCTAAAAGAAGCGAATCTGGAGGAAGCCAGGCAAGCACACTGCTCTAGCCCAATGCTAACCCAGAGCTTAGTGCCTATAGCATTCTCTGACTAAATAGCAAAAGTAAGATAGCTGACCTTTTTGCTAGACTTACAAAGGAAGTTCCTGAGAATATGAATGAATGCATTTAAGCAAGCTATCTGCTATTAATGTCAAAGTTATTTCCTGACATCTTCAAATACCAAGATAAACTGCAACTATGAGCTGCATTTGTCCAAATGGGATATTTCATAAATTTAAAAATTCTCCTACCTCACCATCTCTACCCCTTAAGCAGAAAGACCACCCAAAAGAAGGCTTTGATCTAAAATTAATGTTGTACTTTAAAAAATTGAAGAGTGGGTAACAGCAATGATCAATGTGGGAGCCTTTGATCCTTATGAATTAGTCCCTTCGCAATATCCAAAAATAGAACACGGGGTTCAAGTATTCAGTGAGAAAGAAACCTGGAGGAATTTAGATTCACAAGCTCCTCAAACTCTATAATTTCATGATGTCTTTCTTTCCACTGTGAATTTCTAAATTAATTTGGGAATTCTTTTAGTTTAATGAACTGTTCTGAATTGTCACTCAACTACAGAATATCTTATATAATAAAAGGCTAATATGCAAATCGACCAAACGGCGGAACAACCAGTCTCTATGATATGCACTGACCACCAGGGGGCAGACACTCAATGCAGGAGCTGCCCCCTGGTGGTCAGTGCACTCCCACAGGGGGAGCACTGCTCAGCCAGAAGCCAGACTCACAGCTGGCAAGTGCAGCACCAAGGGTGGGCTTAAGCCGTCAGTCGGACATCCCCCGAGAGCTCCCAGACTGCGAGAGGGTGCAGGCTGGGCTGAGGGACACCTCTAAGTGCATGGATTTCATGCACCGGGCCTCTAGTATATTATAATTTGGAGAGAAAAATTTCTTCCACTATTGTTAATCATTAACATTGAACTAAAAACAATTTATTTTAATAAAGGGCTATTCAAAATAAACAATAACCAAGAAAATGCTATAGATTATAATTAGAAATATATAACCATTATTATAGAAGTAAAGACAAAAGTTGTTGATTGATTTTTTTTAAGTGCTTTCCTAGGAACACAAAGATTGGTCTCGGTTATTGTTTACATATGATAGAGATAATGGTCAAAAGTTTGGGCTATGCAGTGCATTTTAAACAATGTTCCATGTTTTTAAGCCATTGGATAGAGTTCCACAGAGAATCATGGGTCTCACAAATTTGGGATCTGAATTAGAATTTTAAATCTCGATTACACTATTTTTAAATGAAATACACATATACACACTCTTATTACAACAGAAATTGGATAGAGGCAGATAGACATGGGTTTAATTCTGACCTTAGTATGTATTTACTAGCTATTTGCAGTTGAGTACTGAAATCTCAGAGTCATCGCAGGGTTCAAAGAGATGCTGGCAATAGAGCATAGCACCTCAAAATACAGGTCCTAAATGTGGTCTCTGGAGCACAGCATCAGATTCAGTGGGAACTTGTAAGAAATGCAAATCCTCAGACCCCACTCCAGACTTACTAAGGTTGGGACTAACAATTTGTATTTAACAAGCCCTACAGGTTATTCTGATGTGCATTAGAGTTGAGAACTACCACCCTAGACTCAGTTTCTTTGGGTTTGAATCCCATCTTGGCCATTTAACAGCTTCACGGGCAAGTTACTAAATTTCTATGATCCATGTAAAATGTTTGAAACATACCAGTAAATGTTAGCTATTATTAAAGTGTTTAAGACAGTGCTGGACTATAAGCATCTCAGTAAATGTTAGCCACTAGTATGATAATTATTATTTTAATCATGACTACTTAGTATTATTATTAAATCACTAGTGACCCCGTGCACAAAACTCATGCATGGGAATGGGGGGGTTCCCTCAGCCCAGCCTGAACCAACTCCAATCGAGGACCCCTTGGGGGATGTCCAACTGCCAGTTTAGGCCCGATCATCCCTCTTGCAATCTGGGACTGCTGGCTCCTAACCGATCACCTGTCTGCCTGCCTGATCATCCATAATTGCCTCTGCCTGCCTGCCTGATTTCCCCTAACCCCTCTTCCTGCCTGCCTGAATCGCCCCTAACTGCCTCTGCCTGCCTGCCTGATCACCCCTAACTGCTCTCCTCTGCCAGCCTAAACTTGCCCCCAACTGCTCTCCCCTGCTGTCCTGATCTCTCCCCCAACTGCCTCTGCCTGTCTGATCACCCCTAACTGCCCTCCCCTGCCATCCTGATCTCACCCCCAACTGCCCTCCCCTGCTGGCCTGGTTGCCCCCAAAGCCGTCCCCTGCCAGCCTGATCTCGCCTAGTCTGTGTCTCTCTTTGTTTTTCTCTGCAGTTCTCCAGGCCTCCTCTTCTCTTTCCCAGCTGAGAGGGAGAGGGGCTAGTGGGGGCCGCTCTACCCTCTGCCGGCCCTCCCTTCCATGCAGGCCTCTTCAGGCCCTGTCTGTTTTGTTTCCTCATTCTGAGAAAGGCTCTGAGAGCGAGCTGGGAGGAAGGAAAAGAAAGGGTGAAAAGGCTGTGAGCTGGTGGGCACTATGTGTGTCTGTGCGTGTGTGTGGTTGTGAGTGAGTGTGAGTGCGGGCCCTGCCTCCCCAGTCCCTGTCTCTGCTGCCACAAGTCCTCATGCACCAGAGCCTGCTGCAGGCACAGCCTGGGTCGAATCTCAGGTCGTTGTGGATGTGAGGGACCCAGGGTTTTTATATATTAGGATTGTGAAACAGAATCAAGCAGTAAATGCTTAAATACATTCAAGTTCAATAAAATGCTGAAATTACATTCAAGTTCAAGGTAAGGAAAAAAGAAATCTGAAAGTTTATGGGTACATTTGGGAATTTCTGTGATTCTTCAAAGTAGGTCCCATGGAAAGGTGTTCAATATACTTACTTTTAAGTTCTAAAGAACTCCTATAGCCTTTTCTTTATATGATCAAACTTGTTGGAAGCAGACACACTAAAAATAAAATTGATTCATCATGATTATTCACAGAGGTTTTAAAATTCAAAGATTAGAAAGACCTAATGTTCCTTTTAATCTGCTGATTTTATTCCTTTTGTAGTCCAAACGTCCACACAGAGCCAGGCTTGAATGCTAAGTATGACACATTAGTATGTTTTTTGTTGTTTTTTTATCCTTGTATCTCAGAAAGGTTCAAAGAAAGGCAAAAGTGGCAATATGTGTATGGCCTGACATGCAGTTCTTTAATTCTGTGACAAAGAAGAACGATTGAGGATTAAGATGCAGAGAATGGAGATGTTCATGCTTGGGCGAGATGGTCATGAGAACAACAATAAGCATCTGCTTCGTTTCAGCCCAAGGCCCTTGAACTTCACAGCAATCTGATCACACCATCTGTAAGTATGGAAAAGGCCTTTTAAATGTCTTAATTTGCAGTTTAACAAATTTATTATGTTTTTCCATTATTATATTGTTTTATAACAATAATAGCATATCAACGATCTTAGAGCCTGTAATTTTCTGAGTGGGAAGATTTTTGACTACTAATTCAGGCTTTTTCTTTGATTTGGTAAGCTATATCTTTCCTAAGACCTTGCCCATTTGATATAAGTTATCAAACGTGTTGGCCTAAAGGTTGTTCATAAATTCTTCACATTATCTTTTTAAAATCTACATAACATTGGTAATTAGGCCTTCTTTTTCATTCTGACATTACTTATTTGTGCCATATACTTCATTGATTAATACCATTAAAATTTGTCTATTTTATTGCCTTTTTAAAGAACAACTTTTTGGCTTTATTCAAACTTCTTAATTTTTTTTTTCTGTAACACTAATCTCTGCTCTTATCTACATTATTATGTTGCTATTTTATTTGCATTTGTTTAGATTTCTTATTATAATTTATGAGATTAAAATTTAGCTCTTTAATTTTCAACTTTTTCTACATAATTAATATTTTAGCTATTTTCTACCAATTTAAGATATAGTAGTATTTTCCTTTTCATTTTCTTAATTTTTATAATTTTCTGTACCTGTGATGATTTGTTTCTTAACACATAAATTATTTTAGTTAATGTCTTAATTTCCAAAGATATGAAAATATTCTACTTAATATCATCATGATTGCTAATTGAATTCTAGGTTATCATGGTAGCAATCCTTTGAAATGTGTGGAAAATTACATTATGGTTAAATTTTGTATGGTCAACTTTTGTAAATGTTCTATGTATGTTTGAAAAGAAAGGAGGTGTATTCTATAGTTATGTGATGTGATATTTACTCGTACCCTCTAAGAAAAATTTGTTAATCACAACCTATAAATCTTCTATATTCTTTACTGATTTTGTTTGCTTTCTATCAATTACTGAAAGATACTTGTTAAATTCTACTGCTATGATTGTGGATTTGTCAGTATTCTTTTCATTTCTGTTTTCTTTGTGTATTTTGAGACATTTTTAGATATCTGCAATTTAAAAATCATTTTATGTTTCTAGGAAATTGCAACTATTGATACTAAAAATGACCATTTTTATCTCTAGTAATGCTATGGAACTTAAATTCTATTTTGCCTGATATTCAAATAGATATGCCAGCTTTGTTTTATATTTTATTTTGATGTTGCCCTTTTTCACCCTTTGCTTTTAACTTCTTATATAACCTTACAGTTTTGATGTGTCTTTCATAATTTTTTTCATTCAGATGATTTTACTTAACTATTTTGGGGGGTCTAAATTGGGTCAGCCAGACAATTTACATATAATGTAAATACTCATCTATTTATATTTAAGTCCACCATCTTATTTTGAGTTAATTGCCCAGCTTCTTAAATGTTTCTTTTTCAATGCTTTTTCTTCTTCTTTTGGAAGATCAATAATAATGTCATAATGAATTAAAATAAGCATTAGAACATATGACAATAGCCCTAACCGGTTTGGCTTAGTGGATAGAGCGTCAGCCTGCGGACTGAAGAGTCCCAGGTTCGATTACGGTCAAGGGCATGTACCTTGGTTGCGGGCACATCCCCAGTCGGGGGCGTGCAGGAGGCAGCTGATCGATGTTTCTCTCTCATCATTGATGTTTCTGACTCTCTATGCCTCTCCCTTCCTCTCTGTAAAAAAATCAATAAAATATATTTTTAAAATATATGACAATATTAATACACAAATTGGATGATAATAAGTGTAAAGTCCGTGTATTATCCAAGAAGGGAAAAATTTTGTTGATTGATATTAGGAGAATTAAAGATGCATGTGGTAATTTATAAGTAAACTTGTAAAAGAAATAAAGTACATTACTTTCAAACTAGTGGAGAGAAAATGTGGAAGGATCAAACATAGTCATCAATCTACCTTTATTGTTTTTCATTTCTTTCTGGAACTTGTACCTTCATGATCCATCACAACCTTCCAAACCATCTGTCTCTATGAAGTGTGCTCTGGGTAATTTTTTCTCAGTTTTTTCTACCTAATTTTCTTTCAGCTGTGTATAATTAGTGTTTAACCCATGCATTGAGTTTTCAATATTTGTTATTATAATTTTTATTTCTAGAAGTTAGAAATAACTTTTTCAAATCTGCTCCATCAATTTTTATAGTTTTATGTTCTCTTCAGCTATATACAAGTTTGTCTTCTATTTCTTTAAACATAAAAAATATTTTTTTCTCATTAGTGGCTGATATTTCTAATATATTAAGTGTTTTAGGAGTCTATTTCAGCTTTCTATTTTTTTCTGCCAACTCTCTCCCTTTGCTTTCTTTATGTGTGTATTTTTATTTTTGACTAGTTCTGCTTCATGTGCTTTAGGAGAGTTATTTGTGGAAAATCTTTGATACCCAGAACAAAAGTGACATTTTCAGATAAGATTCCCATTTGCTTCAACAGAAGCTTAGGAAAACTACATGTCTGGGTCTTTTACAAAATAACTCTGTGGCTCCTCCCCTCCAGAGTTTTAGAACTAGCCAGCTGATATAAATTTGGTCTGCAGAACAGCATAAGGAACCATCTAATTGTGTTAAAGTCTAAGGGATTTATTTTCACACCTGAACTGTTGAGCACCAAAGCAACATATTTTTTTTATAGGCTCATAGGTATTGAGTGTGGCATCTTACTGATGTTCAACACCTCCTGGAAACCTATTAGTCAGTATGGTCAAAGATTAGAAAACACCTCTGACCACAAACCAATTGTCTTCAACAGTAATAAAGATGACATTTTGATCTTTTATTCTTCTCACCTGAGGAGTTTCTCAATTTAGATAGAAAAGAAGGTATATACTTTATGTTTTGTTTCATTTTTTGTTTGTTTTTTTAAAATGATCTGTCCTTATTTAAGATAATGACATTTTTAAAGAAATAAAACATAGGCACACATCTTTGTTAGAACATGTTTTAGTCATTATTATTTTACACTAAAATAGGCACAACATGTCATTTCAGACTTATATTAACACTAGAGGCCCGGTGCATGAAAATTCATGCACTAGAGGCGGGGGTTCCCCAGCCCGGCCTGCCCCCTCTTACAGTCCAGGAGCCCTCAGGGGTGGGAGGTGATCCGGTGATCAGAGGAAGGCGACTCCCCCATCACACCTCCGCTGCTGCCACTGCCGGCAACGCAAGCCTCGGCTGGCCCTGAGCAGCTGGGCAGCCGCCATACTAGGCCTGCCTGCCCCTCGGGCCAGCCCTGCAGCCGCTGCCATCCGTGGCTTGCCTGAGCCTTAGTCAGTGGGTGGTGCTGGAGGACCCGAGGCCCCCGGTTGGGCTGAGGGGACTCCAGCAGCAGGCGCACAGAGCAGCCAGCTCCAGCTGAGGAATGGAGGATACTCTCAATGACATGAGTTATAACTTCCAATTTGTTGGACACCACAGTCAAACTTCAGCTTCAGGGGAAGGAGCAGGAGAGGGATGGGCAGCTCGTTAGAGGAGCCTGGGCGAGCTGTCAGTCAGTGGGGGGTTCAGGAGGACCCGAGGCCCCCAGCGGGGCTGAGGGGCCTCCGGCAGCAGGCATGCGGAGCAGCTGGCCCCGCCCCCACTGGGGGCGCTGCCATCTTGTGGTGGCATAATGATCAATTTGCATATTATCTCTTTATTATATAGGATCACTCATTTGCCCATTAAAGTAATGCTTATTGAGCATCTGCTGGTTTCCATTACTGCTCTTATAGTATGAGTTGTATCACTTAGGAACTTCTTAAATATACTGAGCAATTAGGTCAATTTCAAATTTCTTAAAAATCAAAATGGATGTTCAGGTATAATTTTAGGTCATGGTGGATATGATCTAAAACTCACTAGTAAATGTATTATCAAATAATAATAAATACTGTGATTCTAAATTTTGTAGGAATCTATATGAATTTCTTAGATTTTTTAAATATTCAAAACTCTTGTTTGGAAAAGAAAAAAATACACATAAAGGAAGACATTCAAATAAAAGTTAAGCTCCAGCAAGTACATCTAAAAATGTTGTGTGATGACAAATGAAATCTTCACATTAGTATTTAAAAGGGCCACATTTTTCTGTCTTGTGATCGCAGTACTCATTTGTGACATAGAAGTAATATTAAGAGTACATAAAAAGATTTCCTCAAAACTATTTTTAAAGCATATGAAGTCCTTTATAAACTTTTGGAGAAATGGAAAACTTAATGAGAAAAAGGTTATCTAAGCATAAACTCTACTGAAAACAACTGTAGGACCTAATTTCAAAGCATTCTGTAACATAATGGAAGCAGTAATTACCTGACTTTAGAATGAACAGTAGGAGGCATTCTTTTTTTCTTTTTTTTTAGCATATCGCATAATTTTACCTAAGAAAATATGCCCTTTACATTTCTAACAACAGTTTTGATGGATAGGAACAAGAAGCATTTGCACTATAATTTTTCAGTGCATTATAATGAAATGAATGTTTTCTAAATGTCATAGTTTAAATTTCATGGGGCGTGAAATCTTTTTTGAAATGAAATTTAAAGCCTTTTTCAAACAAGAAGACTAATCTCACAGTCAAAAACACTTTATATTCCCAGACATTATTAACCTTGGAGTACTGCATGCAAGATGATAATACTTTCTGACATATTAAGATTAAATTTGTCGTTATATAATTATGTTAAAGAATACATTTAAAATATATAAGATTGAAAGAGAAGTGGTGTGTGCAATATAGTAGGATTTCCATTTAATGATAGTAAATATATCTACTCATCATTTATATGGTAATGTTAACACATATTTGAGCAGATCACTTCTGAAGAAAACTATTTTTGGACAAATCATGGTGCTTAATGTAAAAAATAGTAACATTGAGGAATAGTCTAAAAGAGAGTTGGCATTAACTTACTATACTACTTTTAAATATTAAAAAGCACATAATCATTTTTATTAATAAAGTCCAAAATTCTTTACATATATTCAAGTACCATGTTAGTGCATCCAAAAGTGTTTTACAATGTGACTTAAAAATACATTAGTTATACTTTGAACAGCTTGCTTTCAGTTTGTTTTTAATTACAAGTAGCTGTACATGAATTTTTTTGCACAAAGACTGCGGTAATTGGCCATTTTTTTCAGACATGAGCTGTCAATGCCAAAAACTATATCAAATATGAAAGGTGATGATGCTACCACATTTTTATCTGCTTCAAGACTTTGAAATCTTAATGACAAGGTAAAGTGTTTTTTTTTTTTTTTTTTTTCTTATTTTTTTTTTTTGTTTTTTTTATCTTTTTATTTTCTTTAAGACTTTGAAATCTTAATGACAAGGTAAAGTATTATGTATCTTTTATTATTCCTTCATAATAGACTAATATCAATTTCCATTTTCATGATCCCAATGTTTTAAAACATGACCAAAGATAAGTTGAACCAATAAAAGGTAATAAAAGCTGGCCCATCAACTTTATCTGTGAGCAAGAAAACTCAACCTCTTTTAGGATAATAAATATTCTATGCTAATTACTGACTTCCACTCCTCCTCGCAGTGCTTTTTCACCCTAAATGCTCTTCTTTGCATCCTGACACTGACTAATTCTTCTGGGTCTTTGGTCCCACCTGCTGATTGGTCAAAAGAATTGATGACCAGATGCTCCTAAGTTCTCTCTCAGGAATTTATTCTCAGGCATAACTTCTTTCGTTTTATTTACATGCTTATTTCTGCTTGTCGAATATATGTTGTTCATAATTTAGATAATTGCCACACAGTAAATGTTTGTGTCACCCAGAGATACAGCTCCTTGTAAATCCCTTTGTTTTTCCTCTGGCATTCTATGTGTTACCCGCTGGGCTCATGAATGTCTCTTCTCTTCTTAACCATCAACCTCATCACCAATTTTTCATCATCAATCTCTCTATCTCTCCAATTTTTACATGAGAATCAAGAACAACATGACTGACAAAACAATACTAACATTACTAGTAACCCGAATCAAGGAAAAGATAAACCATAGAGAATATTGTAAGCCCTTTAAGAAATCAAAAATTTTCCCCATTCCTCAAAAAACTGCTCAACTGTGTCTTCTTAAATAAATAAATATCCCTCAGTGTCAGGATTCAAGATGCACAGAAATCTTTTCTTTCCTATCTTTGTTTCCTATTGCACGTGTTCAATAAAACACTCTCCAAGTTGCAGAAAACCAACTTAAATAACCTATTTTTATACTGGACACTGTTTATATTAAAGCCTTTTATCTTTATTATCAGTTTAATTTCTCCCCAGTAAGAGAGCATTCTGTTTAATACTCCAAGCACGAGGACACAGTAGCAATCGGCAATAAAAATGTTTATGCTAACTTCTCCCAAAGAGCCACTTGCACATTTTTAATGTTTTTATATGTATTAAAAGTATTGATTCTTCCCATAGGAATTAATACCACATCATGGATCACCTTTGTTCGGGTCAAATAATACTCATGAACAAGAGGTATTTGTATCCTTTAAAATAAGTTTATGCAATTGCACTAAAGGCTACTATTAATATCATTCTCATTTTTAATCACTTGAACAAACTGTATACCCAACTACATTCTGGAACCAAAGAACAAATCTTGACTTTAATCATCTAAACTTAAGTGACCATTTTTAATTTTGTTGCTTAGAAATGCTTCATTGAGATTATTTGTGGTAGAATTCCATTAGGATTCTCAAATGGTAGCTGAAAAAATTAAATATCCTGGGCTAGAAGGGAGTCCAGCCAGATACTTGTTCTCTATTTAAGCTTTCAGGATGATGGGAAAAGCTTTTACTGGTTGTAAAGCAGAGCACAAAATGCTCTGCATTCCTTGCTCTGTTCCAACAGAAGGATCTCAGAACTAGGAGGGAGAAGATTTTAACTGTTTATTGTTTAGGATTGTTTAGGGGGTTTGTTGTTACAGCACTCTACAGCTTATGAAGTGCTTTAATTTATTTTATTAAATACTAGAGGCCCAATGCACGAAACTCATGCAAGAGTAGGCCTTTGCAGCTCCAGCTGCCTCAGCCCTTGCAGTTCTGGGTTCGTCTGGAAGGTCGTCCAGAAGGTCGCCTGGACGGTCCTTCTGCTGTTCAGCCATTCGGTCGATTTCCATATTATACTTTTATTATTATAGATATTTCTGAGTTCCAGCTCTCTAATGGACATGAATACATCAATAAAACTTCTTTACTTCTTTTTAATTTCAGTCTTTAAATCAGGAAAATGAAAAATATTTTTTATTTTTTTCTAAAAATTTTTAAAGAATACAAGTTTGCACTACTTTGGGACATTATTATTATTATTATTATTATTATTATTGGTTAGCCATACTCAAATCTCAAATACAATTCCCCATAGTTGATGTAGAAAATATACTTTAATTGTATGAAATTAAAATTGCCAGATAGAGAGAAATGGATATCCAGAAGTCTGAAACTGTTACTATTTTTAAATTGAACATTCTGAAGCATATTATGTGTTATGTAGTTTTAACAAAAAATATATATTTTGTAGGAATAATTATTACCATGTTTCTCTTTTATTAGTGTAGATTATTGGTTAGCCATACTCTAATCTCAAATACAATGCCCCATAGTTGATGTAGAAAATACACTTTAATTGTATGAAATTAAAATTGCCAGATATAGAGAAATGGATATCCAGGAGTCTGAAACTGTTACTATTTTTAAATTGTACATTCTGAAGCATAGTATGTGTTATGTAGTTTTAACAAAAAATACATTTGTAGGAATAATGGTCACTATCATCAACTAATATCTCTTCAAAATTGTTATAATAATTGTTTGTTTCTTCTTTAGCCATAGTTATATAAAACATTGCCACTTGCACATTTTTAATGTTTTTATATGTATTAAAAGTATTGATTCTTCCCATAGGAATTAATACCACATCATGGATCACCTTTGTTCGGGTCAAATAAGACTCATGAACAAGAGGTATTTGTATCCTTTAAAATAAGTTTATGCAATTGCACTAAAGGCTACTATTAATATCATTCTCAGTTTTAATCACTTGAACAAACTGTATACCCAACTACATTCTGGAACCAAAGAACAAATCTTGACTTTAATCATCTAAACTTAAGTGACCATTTTTAATTTTGTTGCTTAGAAATGCTTCATTGAGATTATTTGTGGTAGAATTCCATTAGGATTCTCAAATGGTAGCTGAAAAAATTAAATATCCTGGGCTAGAAGGGAGTCCAGCCAGATACTTGTTCTCTATTTAAGCTTTCAGGATGATGGGAAAAGCTTTTACTGGTTGTAAAGCAGAGCACAAAATGCTCTGCATTCCTTGCTCTGTTCCAACAGAAGGATCTCAGAACTAGGAGGGAGAAGATTTTAACTGTTTATTGTTTAGGATTGTTTAGGGGGTTTGTTGTTACAGCACTCTACAGCTTATGAAGTGCTTTAATTTATTTTATTAAATACTAGAGGCCCAATGCACGAAACTCATGCAAGAGTAGGCCTTTGCAGCTCCAGCTGCCTCAGCCCTTGCAGTTCTGGGTTCGTCTGGAAGGTCGTCCAGAAGGTCGCCTGGACGGTCCTTCTGCTGTTCAGCCATTCGGTCGATTTCCATATTATACTTTTATTATTATAGATATTTCTGAGTTCCAGCTCTCTAATGGACATGAATACATCAATAAAACTTCTTTACTTCTTTTTAATTTCAGTCTTTAAATCAGGAAAATGAAAAATATTTTTTATTTTTTTCTAAAAATTTTTAAAGAATACAAGTTTGCACTACTTTGGGACATTATTATTATTATTATTATTATTATTATTGGTTAGCCATACTCAAATCTCAAATACAATTCCCCATAGTTGATGTAGAAAATATACTTTAATTGTATGAAATTAAAATTGCCAGATAGAGAGAAATGGATATCCAGAAGTCTGAAACTGTTACTATTTTTAAATTGAACATTCTGAAGCATATTATGTGTTATGTAGTTTTAACAAAAAATATATATTTTGTAGGAATAATTGTCACTATCATCAACTAATATCTCTTCAAAATTGTTATAATAATTGTTTGTTTCTTCATTAGCCATAGTTATATAAAACATTGATAAAAATGCTAATGTAGCACTATTTGAGGACCATGAGTTATTTAAATGCTATTTATAAATGTTGAAATATACAGTGCAAAGTTAATATTTGACAGCCATTTCAAAGCATGTCACAGAAACACTGACTTTTGTTTTAAATAAAGATAAGCTGATTTTAATATTTTCAACATGCTATATGACTCAGATGGAACTATAGAAGAGTTAATATACTCACTTGAATGCTTCAGAAATATACAAACCTCTATTACATTTACCAGCTTTTGAAAATTGCCCTGGAGATATGACCTATAGTGACATGTTCCACCACATATTTGTCACTCAGATGCTTTATGCTCAGCCAAATTTAAAAGTGAAATATGTCATTGGGGTATAAAGACTCTGAGTCAGACTTTTAAACTATGAACCATTCAAGGTGAGCTGCTTTTATTTTTCAAGGCATCTTCCCCACAAAATCAAATAGAAACATTCTTCTTTTTGCTATCCACCAAATTGCAATGAACTCTTCTCATAGAATTATCATAATACTCTTTTATTTCTCAGTTTTAGAGACTGGAAGTCCAAGATCAAGGTGCTGTGCTAACTGATTCTGTTACTGATGAGGTTTCTCTCTTCCTGGCTTCTGTGCCCTCATATGGTGGAGAGAGGAGAAAGAGAGAGAGAAATGGCTTCACCCACATAACTTAGTTACCTCCTAATACCCCACCTATCACATTGGGGATTAAGACTTCAACATATAAATTTTAGAGGGACAAAATTCAGTCAATAGCAAAGCTGGTTCTTAGTTGTGATACATCAGCAAGAAAATTAATTGAATTCATTAATGGCTGTAGTAGTCACTCCACCCCTAATCAGCCCTTCCCCAATATACCCCAAATGTATATATTGTACATTTAAGACAACTATTTTTTATTTACATTAAAGCCATTGAAAAAAATAAAATATTAATAGGGCTCTCTTATAAAGTTACTAAATGCCTGTAACATGTTCTCTATCTTATCAGAAAAGAAAAGACTGTTACACTAATACTTAAGCTTCTCTAGCCTACGAATAGTATAAAAACCAAACAGGATGTCAAGAACACATATCCAAATGTTCTTCTTAATATTATATCTATTTTAGGCTCCTGAAAATATGCATACTAATTAATGAAACCAAGTAACAGACCAAGGAGATGTTTAAAAGCCTATGACAGCCAAATGTGATTGGGACCTCATTAAAATTAAGATTATGCATTAATGACTGTAAGAAATGCTCTCATTGGCAATGGCATGCAATTTCAGTTCTACTGGAAGTAACATACACTTCTAAGGAATTACTTGGGTAACATCTCTTTCCACAAAGTAATTACTTTTTTATATTTTGACATGATGACATGTTAATGGCAAAGTCTAAAGGTGTTACAAATGCATAAATCACTGTCAAACACTCTCAATTGCATAATGTGGGATATTTTTATACTAACATCATCAATAAAAAGTACCTAAGTTACTCTGCTAAGAGGGTTCTATGTAAGGAGGGTTTCCATATTGAAAATAATAACACATTGGTGAATTTGTGAATAGACAGTGAAAGAAGGGACAAAATTAAGAGGATGTTGAAGAGGAAGTCAGAATTAAGTGTATTTTGAAACTGGGAGTGACACATGTTTGATGATGAGTTGAAATTATGGTAAAATTCAATAATATAGAAAAGCTAAAAAAAAGTAAGAAAAGCTATATTTAGTCCTATAGATATCTGAGGATGATATTTCATGTGATTGCTATTATGTCAGGCTCATGTTCATATGTTACCCTGGTCCACCAATGTGTATGACCAGAAAATAGGTTGGCTTATAAAAACTAATGACTGGAAGCATGGTGCAAGTACCAAAATGTGTATATTGAATTTAAAATGCACAATTATAATGAGAAGAGGATTACTTTTCTAATTATATCTTAATGAGTTAGCATTCCCAGAACAAATACTGCTTATTGAAGAGAAAGATGCTTCATGCCATCCAAATGTGAAAGACACAGTGGGATTCGGTCTGTCATTGCACACAGACACACACGACTGAAGAATTTAGATCTTGAATACACTCCCCTGTCACAGAGGCTTCCTCTCACAGAATGCACCTACACCTTTCCTTTGATACTACTTGCTCTGAACTCTGTCTAAGGCCACCTGTCAATGTGATTTGTGGAAATAATAATCAACTTCAATATACAATGGCTTTTCATATAATCAACCACCATTTTCCTCTCTCATGCCAGAGAAATAGATTGTGGGATTTAAACTTGATTATTATTATTATTATTATTATTATATATTTTTATTGATTTAGGAGAGGAAAGGAGAGGGAGAGAGAAAGAGAGAAACATCAATGATGAGAGAGAATCATTGACTGGCTGCCTCTTGCATGCCCCCAACTGGGGATCGAGCCCACAACCCGGGCATATGCCCTGACCAGAAATTGAACCATGACCTCCTGGTTAATAGATCGATGATCAATCACTGAGCCACAGTGGCCAGGTGAAACTTTATTATTATTCATAATCTGGTCACAACATTAGAAACTTCAGGGGCCCCATATTCTCTCCCACAAGTCCTAAGGGCCATCAAAGTCTCTGGGTGGGCAGAGAGTCAACCCTGGGAAGTCAGAGAAGGAAGGTAGATGGAAAAAGAAGACATGATAGGAAGAAAAAGGAAACAGAAAGTAGAGACCCAAAGAGAAAAATGATAAGAGCAAAAGAAGTAGAAGGCATGTGTAGTGTGCACACTGTGGAACATTTTCTTTTGTACTACCATGTAGAAAAATAACGTTCACAGTCACAGTCAGATTATTCAGATGGAGTGTGTATTGATGTAAGAAAGTCCAGGAAAACTGATTTTACTACAAAATTCTGCAGGAGCAACAAAGAACAACAAAGGCTTCTGTCATTTGAGTGCTTACTGTGTATTAGATACTGAAGACAATATACAGATGTTTTCTAGTTCCCAATTTTGAAATAAAATTGTAATTCAGTTGTTTGTGCTCACTTCACAGACAGAAACAGAGGATCAGATCACTTAAATGATTTGCCAAAAGGCACAGAGCTCTTAGGTGGAAAAAGCCAAGACTCCCACCATACCATTTTGACAGATTTATTTACAATATTCTATATTAGAGGCCCAGTGCACGAAATTAGTGCATGGGGGGGTGGCCCCTCAGCCTGGCCTGCACCCTCTCCAATCCAGGACCACTGGCTCCTAACTGCTCGCCTGCCTGCCTGCCTGCCTGATCACCCTAACCGCTGCCTGCCTGCTGGCCTGATCGCCCCCTAACTGCTCCTCTGCCAGACTGATCACCCCCTAACTGCCCTCCCCTGCTGGCCTGATTGCCCTTAATTGCCCTCCCCTGCTGGCCTGATCACCCCTAACTGCCTCTGCCTTGGCCCCTGCCACTATGGCTTTGTCCAGAAGGATGTCTGGAAGACGTCCGGTCTAATTAGCATATTACCCTTTTATTAGTATAGATATGCATTATTTCTGACATATTAAGGTAGCATTTGGTAGTTGCTTTTGGAGCACAGATTGCTTTGAAAATGTCACTGATTCATTGCTTAATTTACATATAATAGTAGGATCCACTTTGGGGAAACTGTTTTTCTTCCTCTCCAATCATGGAAGACTGGTGAGGGCAGATGAATGTGTTCAATCACAGACTCTCTAAAGCACAAGGATTGATGCACAGATGGCCATGTGGCCCAGTGGGTTTAACCAATGTGTTTTGGGGTTTTTTTCTATTATTTCTGTGATGGAAAGCAGTAGAAGGGGGCTGTTGGTTATTACACTTTGAAGTCTAGATTATGAGACTGTAATGCCTGGAGTTGCTTGGTTAAGTGTCTGATTTAACCAAGGCAAAGAAGACCTTCAGACACTAGATGTGATATAGAAAGAGGCAGATTCCTGGCAGCATTTGAACATCTAATTCCAAGCATCTATAAAACTAAGAATGCCCTTCTTAGAGTTATTGCCATGTCAGTCAGTAATGTATCTAGTCCTACCCGGTCATTCAGTGGTTAGAGCATAGACCCGTGGACCGAAAGGTCTTGGGTTTCATTCAGGTCAAGGGCATGCACCTCAGTTGCAGGCTCTATACCTGGCCCCCATCTGGGTGAATGCAGAAGGCAACCAATCAATGTTTCTCTCTTACATAGATGTTTCTCTCTGTGTGTCTCTCCTCCTCGCTTCCACTCTCTCTAAAAATCAAAGGGAAAAATATCCTCAGGTGAGGATTAACAATAATAATAATTTCTGTATTTTACCTGTTAGCAATAGTGAATTTTAGTCAATTAAAATAAGAAGAATCCTAACATTCATAAATGTATTTATCTAGAAAAAATGCAGAAAAATTAAAAAGTGAAAAAATTCATTTCATTGCATAGGAAATTAATTCATTTGCCTAGAATATTTTTAAAATCTATATATTTATTTTTAAATGACTATCTTGCTTTTTATACAAATATAAATTATATCCATTTCTTATAAAAATAAACAGAGATAAAGTGAGAAAGAGAAAAAGGAGGATAAAAGGAAGATTCAAATCATGCAAAAAAATTAATTACATGTGAATTGGGGGGAGGTTTATGCTATGAGAAAACATCAAATGTCAATTATAAATTTCTAATTGGTGGAAAAATGTTTTGATAGCTACAAGGACACATACTCAAATCTGCCATTCTATTTTACTCCAGATGAGGGTAAGCTTGTTTAAAAGAATAACAAGAGTTCCGAAGTGCTCTCAAGATTGAATTCTGCCCACATTCTTCTTTGGCACTTCTGTCAATGAGGTCATCTTTGGCTGTGTGTGCAAATTGATATTGATATGTTATATTACCATGAAAAGACCAGAAATCCACATTTCATTTAAATGACTGGACATGGATTCCTGCCTGCTTTTATGTGACCTTCCCATTCTATTGTCTACCTTCCGTCCACATTTGGGGGCAAATCCAAGGACACCAAGGCAATGAGCTGAAAAATTGCTGACCAGGAAACCAGACAGTGTGTCTAATGCAGCCCCTTACACAGAGGAGTAAATTTCCAGTATTAATAGCAAGGAATGATAAGTATGGACCAAGTAATAGATGTTATATGCAAAGCATAAGTATGCTTCTTTAAAGACAATCTGTACACTAAAGAGATGAGATCTCTGTGGTAGGTGTGGACTATTGAAATATTGTGCAATGTGATTCCTTCAGTACTGTGAGTTGTCCATTACTAAATGCATGACGATTTGGCACATTTATTTCGAGCATTAGAAGTAAAATTGGTAAGTGTTAAAAAATTTAAATACATCACATTCAAATTATGTTTTGGCATGTTTATTTTTAAAAACCCAGTTTGTTCACCCTGGCCCCTATTGTTTGGCCCAGGTTGGGTGCATGTGGGCGGCAACCAACCAACCGATGTGTCTCTTTCCCCTCTCTCTCTCTCTCTCTCTCTCTCTCTCTCTCCCTTTTCTCCTTTTTCCCCCAATCCCTCCCTCCCACTATCTCTGAAAATCAATGGGAAAAAATATCCTTGGGTGAAGATTTTGAAAAAAAAATCCTGTGTGTTGTAATTATTTAGTGTAATATTTCTTTATACTACTTCAATTAATGTAAAAATAATTATGTTGTCATGTGAGAATAAATTACAGCCATGTAAAGTTAAATTCTACCCCAAAAGTTACAAATACAATGATTTATTCAAAAAAATACCAATAATTGCAAATTTTTTTTTAATAAAAGTTGATTCTTCAGAAGACATTTTGCTTTCTTAATCAGTGTAAAGAAATTGAATTGTCATGAGTAAAGATTGGTGGAGGGAGTGGCTGCACCAATTTTATTTGCATTAACTACTTTTGTCATAGTTATACTATTACATTGTATTATAGTTATATGATAGGTGTACTATTATGATTACTAGGATCTTTCTTTTGTGAGAAAAAGTAAGATAATTTTGAATAAGTTCTTCCCAAAATAATAAATGCTAATTGCCAATAAAAATTTTAAGCTGTATCCATCCTCAAAAATAGCAGAATCCAAATAAAAATGAGATGCTGATTTAAATTTTAATGAAGTTAATGAAATTTAACATACCTAAGTGAAACAGCCAATAAATTATAAAAACACTCACATAATCTTTCAATAAATGTATACTGAATACATACTATATGTCAGACATTCTGTACCCTGGACAAGTGGGTTAGAAATCATACAAGTCTCTACCTTTATAA
The DNA here is from genome assembly GCF_000412655.1 of Myotis brandtii. Classification (NCBI taxonomy): domain Eukaryota; kingdom Metazoa; phylum Chordata; class Mammalia; order Chiroptera; family Vespertilionidae; genus Myotis; species Myotis brandtii. The sequence continues at coordinate 5,622,561 of NW_005370787.1, read as the reverse complement.
AGCCTACATTCTAAAATGGAAAGTGAACAATAAACAAGTAAACAAACATATAAATGATATGAATTTTTAAAGTTTTCATGAACAAAATAAAGAATAGGGGGTAGCTAAAGAGCTAGATAGTCAGTGGGGTGTTTATTTTAGATAATAAGGAAGACAACATTGGAGCAAAAGCTTGAATGATGATAATGGCAGCAGCCATAAAAAGACCCATGACAGGTCACTCTAGACAGAGGGAGCAACACAGATGAAGACTTGGAAGAAAGTCTAAGACTGGCATAACCAAGGAGCAAAGATTTAGGCAAGAACCAGATTACTTACAGCCTCCTGAACCAAAGTAAGACTTGATAAAATGGGAGGTCACTGGATCCCTTTTATTGGGAGATTTACATAATCTGATGTACATTTAGGAAAAAAACACTCCAGCATCTGTGTGGGAACTGGAATGTATAGGGGCATGGTGGAAGCTGGGAGAATCAGTGAGGAAGGAATTACTAAATCCTCATGATGAGTGAGGGTGGCTTAGATTAGGGTGCTAGAAGTAGAAGTTGTAAGATGTGGTCAGATTAGAGGTAGAGTTTAAGTTTGAATTTGTAGAATGTGCAATGGATTAAATGTGAGTGGTAATAAATATGTGATTGTAAGTAGGTGGAGGGCAGGGACTTAAGTAATATGTAAAACATTGGATGGAGAGAAGATGAGGGAGTCAAGAGTTCGATTTTTAATTGGTAGGTTGATACACTGGAGAGAAATGTTGGACATTCGGGTGGAAATTTTAAGAAGATAGTAGCATATACAGTCTGATGTTCAACTGAGGGATTGTGGTTAGTGTTATAAATTTGGAAGAATACCTAATTATAAATGGTATTTAAAATGATGGGATTGGAAGGAATCAGCAAAAAAAAAAAAGTATACTTACAAAAAGAAATCTAGGATTGACTTTGAAGATACTTCATTATTTACCGGTTAGAGGGCAGAAAAAGGAGACACCTGTAAAAGATGGGATGTGAATAAGTAGCAAAGGGAAAATAAAAGCAATAAATATATTTATAGTCCAGAGTAAGGAAATATTCCTGTGCAGTGTATCATGAGAGAAGACTTCTTTGCAGAAAGACTCCTGAACACTGGGTGAAATTTGGAATTCCTATCACTCTGGCCTCAGATCTTAACCCACATACCTTTCAATCAAGTTTGGTGGGCGCTTTATGATTTCTTGTGAAGAACTCCTTTTCATTTCTTCTTTGGTACCTAAAGTGCATCTGAGAAATGACCAAGATATGATACATTCGTTGGGGTAGGCATTTTATAAGCTCAGATTCACTTGAAGTTTCTTTGAATTTTCTAACAAATTCTTCAAAGAAGGTTATCTTGTTTACTTCATGCCTTTCCATCGTATTTTTATCTCTTCACATGCCAGATGTCCAAATGAATCTTTTAAACGTCTTACAGGAACCAGGTTAAAAGAAGGCTTTTAATCTGATACTAGACTCTAAGCTCAGACTTCCATTTGAGCTCAGAGGGCAGTTGTTCTGAGCCTTGCAGCACCATAGCAAAAGCAAGTAGATCATCCCCACAGATAGATGAAGCAGGGAGACCCAAACATTCACACACACACACACACACACACACTGACACACACATGCACATACACCTGTTTCAAGATCTGCCCAATGGCCACAAAAATGAGCTTTTAGAGTACACCTCGACAGTTAAAGCTTTATTTCTAAAACACCAATAGCACCATAAGAAAATGTGATACGTGAGAAGTGAAATGAACAGAGGCAAAGCCAAACAGTGAAGACAAAATCCATTAAAGGCAGGATGCTAGCCCACCACCACCTGTTGCTGCAAATAAAATTTTATTAGCTGTGTATTTACGTATCATCTATAACTGCTTCCAGGCAAAAATGACAGAATTGAGCAGTTGCAACAGAGAACATGTGGCCCCAAAGCCTAAAATATTTACTACTTGGATCTTTACAAAAATTGGCTGCCAACACGTCCTAGAACCTCCCTCAGTGCCTATATCCTTTTATGTGACATACAGCTCTGATGAATGGTATTATGTATTGTCTAGGACAGAAAAATTGAAAGGGAAATGAACAAACATCCCCACTTCCCTAACAGACACTAAGCATAATAATGACCATAGGATAAGAGTTTTATGGAATCCTTATTAGAACAATTTCTTCAGACTTCTATTTTTGAAAGGAAAGACGCAGCCATAAGGAGGAATGTAATTGCTTTCTAATTCTCAGAAGGCTCAAAAGAGTCCCCAGGGCAATTAAGGAAGAACTAAACACCATCACTCGAGTGAGAAGGTGACTGACTGACTGATTCTATGGAAACACTAGTGTCTTGAAAAATTATGAAGCAGTTTGAAAAACATTTATTTTTCTCCTCAATATAGATTTAGCCTACTGTCTGTGTTAATGAGTTTTATCCTTGGCGCATAAGTGTGAATGTGTCCAACAATCTGATCTTTACTCTTTGAAAATGTGAGAACAGAAACAGACTAGCTGAAACTGATGAAGGTGGAGAAGGAGCAATGAAGACGGGCCCTGGGCTAGCCTGCGTGGCTCACAGTGGCAGAGCCCCTCCCTGCTCGCTTCTGCAGACTTGGGGATGTTTATAGCTAACACCAGGGATTCAACTAAAGGCTCCTGGCATGGGTTCAGTGTGAGTGACTCTGCTTAAAGAAATATGTAATGGGAAGAGGAAACGGAATCCTTCAGTAAAAGTACTTCATTAGGTAAGTCTTGGGTCCACAATGAGAAAGAACACACTGCAGGGAGAATCAGCAGAACCGTGGACAGCTCTGGGAGTCCATTCAGGAAAAAGTTCAGATCTTTCCTTATAAACTAGAGGACAGGAAGCTCCAAGAGAGGAACAACTAGGGAAGGCAGATACTTGATTTACATAGATATTGAGAATTACACATGTGCTCTACTGAGTCATTTGTGAACCCTATTTAATCTTCATTAAAAGCACAGAGAGTAAATTTGTTTATCCCCTTCCGCAGATTCAGGAACTTGTGCTCAAAAACATTTAACACAGATTAAACATCAGTTTGGATATAAAAATAAAGTTACAATGATTTCATACATTAGTGGTATGTCTCTCATTGTGGTACCTGGTACTCATTGTGGAACCTCTAGCCAACTTCCCCAGGGGTCTCAGTCAGGTCAGCCTCACATATACCCGTGGGTACAGCACTTTCACAGCCATGCAATGCCAGCGATTCTGCTTCTCCACTCCCTGTAGCTTCAACTAGTTATGATAATCCCTCCTGCAAAGGCTTCCAAACCCCCAGTAACTCCATGAGAGCATCTGCTGCTGCGGCCACTGCCCTTATTGCTGTCCTCTTGCTTAAGCCTCACTGTGCAAGGGTAATGCTGCACTCAAGCTGTTCCACTGGGTGAAGACACTGCACTGAATGCAAAATGCAGTGCTGGTCCTGGCACTGGCACGGTGAGAGGTACTCAGGCATTCAGAGCCTCTCATATTACAGCTGCTGCTGGCACCGCAGACTGCCACCCAAGAAGTATCGATGGCTTCTGAACGTGCTCCTCTGAAGGAGGGAAAAGTCTTTCACTTGCCTTCTTACCACATTCAGATCCTAAGTCCAAAATTGCTCCCTTGAGTCTCTCACAGAGATTTTGAATGACAATTATTCATTAGTGTATCTATCTAGATTCAGCTTGTCTATTTTTTACACACAGTAACTTTCTGTATAGTTAAAGTTGGGCACAATCCCATGGGAGCTGGGGAACAAAGGAGCTGCGTGGCAGAAATCATGCCATACTCAAAAGCATAATCCTCTTGACTCCTGTAATATAAAAGAAAATGCCCTTCTGTAGCTCACATCTCCTGAGAGTATAAATTACAGTTCACTGTATTAATATTGGTTCATTTTATAATTCTAAGGCATTGAAAGGGTATAGTTCTGGCCAGTAGACTGTTTAAAATAATGAGGTAGTGTGTAATTTTTCCCAAACTTTAACTCAAAAGGTTTTAATAAACTAAAGTCTTGGTGCTTAAAACAATGAGCTTTTATTATTGGCAAATCAGTCACATGGAACACCTCTTTTACTGAAGATTCTGGATAACGAGGCATCATTAGAAAATAGGAGCAGTAACATATTTATTTTCATGCTGTTTCCCACAACGGAGAAATCCAATATCCAATCGATTCCTGAATTTGGAGAAGGAATATGAGTTCAATCCAAATAATTGAGGGGAAAATAATTAAGTACAAGCAGCCAATATGTGGCTGTAACAAACCATCTCTACTCACACAGCAGTGCAGTAGAAAGTATCCCAATGGGCAGACCCCAAATTCTGAGGGATATTGAAATGAAAGAAGCAAGCGTTTCCACAGGAAAAGCAAGTCCTACATCCAGAAGGGGTTGACTGGCACTCTCTTATGAGGTGAGTCACTGGCTATGATACTTCCATGTGAGAAGCAACGAAAAAGTTTAGTTATGCCCAGGAATGCCTCCCTTTCAGAAGACCTAAAAGTAATACTTACGGCTTGAGAGGAAAGAAAAGAAAAAGACAAGGTTAGTAAACTATGGCCAGTGAGCCAAATCCTACCTGTGGCCTGGGACTGTTTTTGTAAAGAAAATTTAATTAGAACACAGCCATGCTCGGTCATGTGTATGTTTTCCATGGCTATAATAAGGGTAGAGTTGATTAACTGCAGAAGAGACTGTATGGTTCTTTACAGAAAATGTGTGCTGATCCCTACCTTGGGATATCAAGTACAAGTGTGAAACCTGCATCATGAAAGACATCTGAAAATCTCTGAACTAACAAGCCTTGGCAAGGGTTACTATGTACAGATCTTGACCTTAGAACCACATCACTAGACTCTGAGAAACTCAATTCCTGGATGAACTCACTGTGAATCCAAGCTTACCCTGCCAGGTACCAGAAAGTTCCCTTGCTTTCTTTTCTACTATAGATCAAGTATTTCTTGCTATTGCTGCTTTCTACTTAAGTCCATTTGAATCAAGGGAAAGACTATTGTTCTGGAAATTATTTTAGTTGAATATATTCACACTGTTAACGTGAGTATTCCTTGCAAAAGAGAAGAACTGCCAAAGTTAAAATGGATAATATCTTAATCAGCTCGGTCTGGCAGAACAGAACAAAATACCATCAACTTGGTGGTTTATAGTGAACAGCAGAGATTTATTTCCTGGAGTCTAGAAAGTTCAAGATCACGGTGCTGGCCAATTCAGGACCTGGAGAAGGCTCTCTTCCTGGCTTGTACATGGATGGCTGCCTTCTCACTGGATGTTCACATAACCTCTTCTTTGTGCCAACACGTGGAAAGAGAGTCAGCAAGCTCTCTGGTGTCCCTTCTTAGAAAGACACTGATCTCATCAGGAGCTCCCCTTCACGATCTCAGAAAATGGCATTTGCAGAACTTTTTCACAAGTACAATCAAGTTGTAGTTCAAGCTTGCTTTGAAAACCAACTACTACAAAATTTACTTTCTCTGTTCTTTAAGTTTGTTGATAATCATTGACTATCATTTTGGTTGACAGATATCCTACACTAACTTGGGTCTTTGTCATGATTTTTTTAAATATGTAGATTTCTTCTTAAACTGAGCATTTGAATTCATTCTAGATGTAGAAATAGAGGTTGCAAATGTCAGAGCACTTTTTGCTCTATATTTTTAAAAATGTATATTATTTATATATTTATTTTATCAAGGTTCTACTTTTGAAATAGTTTCCAAATAACACTTACATACATAATTCTAATTTGTTTCTAAAAGTGGCTTCACCTAATCTAATATTTGTAGGGGTGGCTCTGACAAAAAATATTATAAATGTGATGTAATCTTTTTAATCAGGTGCAAGTGTGGTAGACTTTCTACTGCAGCCTCCAGAGAAATGACAACAAATGGATCTGGAATTCCTACCTATTTCTTGCATTTAATCAAAGGGACACTGAGATAGGGAATCAATGAGCTGTGCGGAGCCAAGTGAAAGAGCAAAGCCAAGTTAAAATTGTGGGGAGGAAAACAGGCCAGGCGATGAACAAAGGCCTACAGGATACTATTTTGCGTAAAGGATGCTGAAAGAACAAGCCTGGTTCTCTCAGAAGCTTTGATTCTTGTGACAGTTCCCATAAGACCTGACTCTATTTATTCAACCTTTAAAATAAAACTCCCTTTTTGTTTAAGGAATCTTGAGCAGGTTTCAGGTTTTTGCAACAAATAATCCCTGTCTAGAATAGAAATTGGTGCAAAGGACATAATAGAAAAATAGAAATTCTCAAAGGTGTGAATTTGGCTGTAATTTTGAGAAATAGGATATTTTTCAGATAGAAGAGGGGAGAGGCTGGGAGGGCGAGGATATTATCTTTAGGGTACATTGGGGACTAATACTAATTAATTTATTTACTATAACCTGGTGGGATCTAGATAGGTGACTGAAGAAAAATATGGGAAGCCTAGCTTTCAGAGTATAAGGTAAATGCAGATATTCCTTATGGCATTAAGTAAAATTGCAGTAAGGAAAAAATTGCTGTAGTCCTAGGTGACCTTGCTAAGTATCAGCAGTGAAAAGCAAAGTGCTCTCACTGGTGCAAAGGCATGTAAGGTTGTCATTAGGAGAAAGAAAAAGGGGCCGAGAGTAAGGGGACTCGATAGTGGGGGGAGAAGGTTTGATATTATGTCCTCTGAGAGAATATGTAAGAGATTCCCAGAAGAATCAGGATCATGGAATCAGGCAAAAGGAATTTAAAGAGCAAATCTGTTTCCCATTACCAACCCAGATATAGCTACAAAGAGGACACACTTAGGCTTCTAGTGACTTGATAACATCCTTGTCATTTATGAATTTCCTTAACTCATATAGATGTCTTCTTGTAATTATTAAGAGTAAATTATTTAGAAATAAAAAAGTTAAGTACATTTTTAGAAAGAAATTGAGATTAGGAATCTTATTTCTATATGTACTGGAGAAGATAACAAAATCCCAGGGAACATTAAGTGACATACACTGGAGAAGTAGGTCAAAACTTGGGATACAAAAGAGGAAAAGAAGAGAAAGATGCTGGCTTAGATCTCATAAATTATCCTGAGATATTAGCTGGAAAGAAACTCCTTTTTTCTCTACAAGAATTATATACAGAAAGCAAGGAGGGCACAAGAAAAGTATATTAAAGCAACTCAGAAGATAGAAATATTAGGCAAAAACAGCATTCATTGGTTTCCAAAATATGTTTTTAGAAAGCATTGTCCTCTGTTTGGGGACAATTCTAAATACTTGACATCTGAGGGAAATACCTACATTGCTTGAAACTGCTCTTCTGTCTCTCACTAATGTGCAACTTGAAAGAACTAATGTTTTTCGCCTCTGAAAATTCAAGTAAAATGATACAGACTATTCACATATTTACTTTGTACTAACAAAAAAATCTATCTTCAAAAGTTTAGGGTTGTTCTATTCTTTTCATTGTATAAGATAATCTCTCTGATTGTGCTTAAATTGGGGCAGAAGATAAAACTTGCCAAAAAAGAAAAAAGAAAGGAAAGGACTTTTATTTTGGCTTGGACATAATTCATTATATTTGCAACTACACATAAAAGGAAGAAAGATGAAACTCAAACATATAAATGTACTTTTAAATGGTTGTCAAAAAATGCAAACACAGCCGCTATTTATCTGATAACATTGGAGAGAAAAGTAGTTCTCAAATGATGTGAGGTTAAATCTACAAAAATGAGGTGAATTATAAAGGAAAGCATTTAACTGGTGAAACCAATCGGTCCAGACAAGCAATCAAGGCAGCATTGTCACTTTTTCTTCCTCAATAAAAGGTTTATACTGCTAGGTTTTGGGGACAAAGTGCCTTATTAATTACATCAAATGTTTACTTCACTTTGCCTGCCTACTGATTACTAAGTCATTATTTTACACTAGAGGCCCAGTGTAGGAATTTGTGCACAGGTGGGGTCCAGCCGGCCAGGGGGAGGGGCCACGGGAGGTTGGCTGGTTGGCCCCGCCCCTAATCGGGGTTGGGGGGAGTGGCCTGCCCCGCCCCCGATCGGGCTGGTTGGCCAGCTGCAGTGTGCATAATAGCGACCAGTTGTTCTGGTCGTTCTGGTCGCTTGGCTTTTATATATATAGATGAGTCTGATTGTTGATTGTAAGAGCTCAAATATTCACTTCTTTATATATTTATTACACTGTATCATTAATATCTATTTATTTACATATCTCCCCCACCTGTCTATAAACTCATTGAGGACAAGGATATACAGTGGGGCCTTGACTTACAAGTTTAATTCATTCCATGACAGAGCTCATAACTCAAATTACTCGTATGTCAAATCAAAAAGTGAACAAGTGAGACACGTGATGCTGGGCTGATGTTGTGACGTTCGCTGCGCCAACTAGCGGGGGGGTATCTGAAGTTGGCTCGTAACCTGAATTTTAGCTCGCAACTCAAAGCAAAAAATCGGCCGAGAGACGGCTCGTATCTCGAAAAACTCGTTAGTCGGGACACTCGTAAGTCAAGGCCCCACTGTATCTAATTCAGTGCTTCACAAGGTGTTCTGGGACCAGAAGCATCAACATCAACATTACATAGAAAATGGTTAAAAATACAAATTATTGGGCCCGACCCCAGACCTGGAGCCTGGCACTCTGCTATAAGGAGTCCTCCTGGTCAGATACTCATGGTTTTGAGAACCACTGGTGATGACTCACATTCAGGCACTAAGCACAATACCTGACAGTGTAGAATCTAGCAGGGAAAATTCTTTCTGTGCTGAAACCTGTCTCGTGATGTTTTCAACACACTCTTTATATACAGTGTCCTACTGCCCCAGATCCTACCTACCCATCACATAAAAAAAGTGAAGTATTAGCTCGTTCATACTAGGGAACCATATTACTCCTTTCTGGGACATTTTCAATATTAAAAAAAAATGCTACAGATAGTAACACCTATTGTCTTATGTAGGATCAGTTCAAGTTGACTTCCTTTAGACAAGGGGCATCAGGGAAAGCTTCTGATTAGGTAATGGTTCTTTGTACTCTCATAGCACCCTGAACTACAATCGGGCAGTTCCAGACTCTTTTCTTTCTTTCACTGAGTGATCCTTAATGTTAATTACTGTGCTCCTTTCTTAGACCTCAAGAGCCTAGAACAGGGGTGGGCAACCTTTTTGTGAGTGCGTGCCAAAACCAGCAAAATCTCTGACTCAAAATTCTTCTGCGTGCCAATCCTAATTTTTTGAGAACATGTTACACCTACTTGATATCTTTTAAGGTGTATGTATGTGAAGAACCTTGAAGAAATAATAAAGTTCATTCGAGCGACAAAAACACAGTATATGATGATGAAAAATACATTTATTTTTTAATGTATACATGTTATGTAAAATTATTTATCTAAGATGCACTTACACTGAATTTATCTGAAAAATAAAAAAGTCAATATTAAGAAAAAAATTGTAAATGGAAGATTATAAGAGAGGGTTTCGCGTGCCAGAAAAAGTTACTGGCATGCCATGTTTGGCACGCATGCCAGGGGTTGCCCACCCCTGGCCTAGAACCATAGCAGGTAGTAGATATTCAATAAACAAATGAATGAATAAACTCTATAGAAAATTAACTTTCCAATCACAATTTCCTAGTACTGAAATTTATAAGTAATTACTTCAGTGGTAAGTTACATCTTCAGAATTTCCCTTACACTGATATAAATTGGAAAATATTAAACCTGTTCACATTAGATAGTGCTTATTACAAAAGTGTTCAGTCACTTTTTGCTAAGAAAATACAACATTCTGGGGTCCTGAGGATTAAAATTACTTTATTAATGGGGTCATTATTGATAATTACTCCCATTCTCTTCAAGATAATCAACTACTTAAAAACAATATTTCAAGAGATAGGAAACAACACATATTAACAGAAGTATGTTATTGGTCACTAAGACATGTAACAGCTTAGCTCCAGACACCTAGGTGGCCATTTATTTTTCCAGATTTAAGTGAAGACACCTAGCTGGTTAAATGCAATCAAACATAACTACCCCCATAGCTGGATGACACACCATTACAGCTCTTCCTGTCTTCCCACCTATTCATAGTCAAAGGGATAGGGAAGGGTTTCAAAGACCTCGACACACTCTTCTCAAAACCCACTCTTCTATATTGCAGAATATAGAAAATGTTTTCTCTCACAGAAAATTTATGGATCTCTAGAGTTTTATTGAGCATAATTTCAGAATTCAGTCTCACAAATTTGTATAGCGAGTTCTCATTGTTCACCTTTACTCTAAATATAATTTTACTTTGTTCCTATCTAGAGAGCATCTTTCTTGTTTTACAATACATAAAACTAAACCTATGTGAAAACAAGGCCTTTTTTTCCAATTAAACACATTATTCTTAAAAAATAAATAATTAATTAATTATTCTTCACTGTTCATTAATTTACTATTTTCCAGACTCATGTACATGAATTTTCTCATGTTCTGTAGAAAATGGTCCCTGCAAAGAGATCCTGTACAGTCAAACTATGTCCAAAATTCTACCCATTTTACTTCTAATTATATCTCAGCCCATCCTGTAAAGACATGGCTCCTGCCCTGAGAAGTATAAAATGTAAGAAAAGTCAAATTCCTTTCCCCAAGCCACTCTTCTTTTCTTTTTTCCTGATGAAATATTGTTTTTTCTTTAAATAACCTAATTTGTGAAACTGTTTCCCATTTTATCAATGCCCAGTCTGGCCTAATCCATGGCTATAGGTACCATCTATATGCTGAAGATTCACAAATTTCTAATTCATTCCTCCTTAGTTCCAGAACCATATAATCAATCTACTTACCCTTGCACATCGCAGTATAGCTTTCAAAAACACTTAAAATTCAATATCTATAAAACTTAACTCATGATCTTCTCCCCCCAAGACCTATTCCTGAATACTCAAGTCTTCCCATATATACAGTTTCCAAAGCAAAACACCTGGGAAATATTCTCAAATCTGACCCCCTTCTTACCTTTTACAGTCAAACCATTTCCCAAATATCACCTATTCCAACTAATTATATCTCAAATCTATCTACTTGACTCTATCTTCATGGCCACCATTCTAGTCCAAGCCACTTTTATGTCTTACCTGGATCACTGTGATTATTGTTTAACTGACCACAATGCCTATACTTATATCTTGCAGTTTGGCAGCCTGATATCTATAATCACTAATCTGATCATGTCATTCCCATTGCCTTTACAGTGAGGTTTATATATCTTCAACATGACCTATAAGGCCTTGCTTGTAGTCTGAACTCTTAGCAAGAACTGCAAGGCCTTACCTGACTAGTTTTATCTCCCCCTGTTAACTCTTCACCATCTATGACCCAAACTGACACTCATTTTTTCAGTTAAGCCACTCAGACTGCTTCCTCTAACTATAATGCCTTTTCAAATTATTCCCTTTCAAACTGAGTCAACTTAAATATCACTCTCTCAAAGACACTGTGTCGGGTTTCATTTTTCCAACCATGGCCACAGCATAGCAGTATTGATTGTCTCACGTTATTTCCCAGAACTTGTCCCTTGTCCCTCAAGAACTAGGGTGTATTTATCTTTGCACCTTGGCTGGCTTGTGACTTCAACCAATAAAGAATGAGAAATGATGCTATATTACTTCCGGAACTAGGTTTAAAAAAAAAGCAGGGGGGCGGGGTGCAGCTTCTGCCTGGCTTTTTTTGGGACACTCACCTTTGGAAGTCGTCATCCACAAACATATGCAGAGGCCTTATGTGGTGTTCTGGCCAGGAATTCTAGCTAAGATCTTAGCCAACAGCCATCATCAAGCATCAGACATGTGAATGAATGTTCTTCAGTTGACTCCCACCTCTGTGCTCTGAGTCCTACCCAGTCATCCCCCTGTACCATCGCTTGCCTTACTGAATCTCTAAACATAATGGAGCTTGTTTGATGCACTAAGTTTGAAATTAATTTGTAATGTTTCCCTGGTTTTTGGAAGAGATGCCTGCCCTGGTCCTTCTCTGAGACTAGGTCTTGCTCTCACAGACATCCAGAGCGCTTATGAGATTTTAACTATGTCTTTAATGTCAATCTGCTCTTTTACCTTGAAGTTCAATAAGGATATGGATTGTATCAGCTTTTTTCACTATTATATTCACCATGTATTTGGTAAATATTTGTAAAATATTTGAATAAAATTATGTTAGAGATAACAAACGAAAAAAGTGGAGCTTGACATTCAGAAATTGCAAAGCTAAAATGAGCAGCAGAAAAATAGCATAAAAATTAATAAATCCTTTAGAAACAAATGAAGGCATAAGACTATAATGCTATTCTTTGGAATTACATGGTGGCATTTGTATTTGTGAGATAGGAGGAAGCTAAGGCATAAGTAAGATGGGTTGACAGCATATATTTTGACATAGAGCAGAGCTAAGACCATAAAACACTGAAAATTGGGAGGAGTTGAAAAAATATCCTGGTAAGTTTTGTTTTTTTAAGTCACCCAAGTCTTTTTAAAAGTCAAATTTCCAAGTGATGGTGTCACTGGAGAAATGAGAAGAGTGATGAAAGGAAATGGAGGTAGGAATCAGTATCACAGCCCTGTTGTCAGCATCTCTAAGTAGCAAAATCAAAAAAGTATTTACAGTTAGATTGAGGCCAAAACACAAGCATCAAAGAGCTTCTCTGCCCAAATGCTGTCTTCAACAAAGAAAGTATAAATATTTCATTGAAACTGACATGGATAGAGATCCTAACACTTTCCTTCACATCAAATATGGTAAATCAAAATTAATACCTCTGTCTTTCCTAATAATGTCAGATGTCAAAAACATATAGGTAAGTTCTCTGATGCCATTTTCTCTACAAGGTCTTACATTCTTTAAACCTAATTTTTCCTTTTGCTGAATTTTTCAAGATTCTAATTCTCAGTATATCCTTATTTTAAGCTAATTTGTATTGTGATAAACAATTATGCATTTGCAAAGTTGATTTCATAAAGCTCCTAAAATGAAGACAAACATGCATAATGTAAAAATAAATGGGTGGGTATGCATACTATATGTTATCAAAGCCTTGAATGAAACTAGTTTCATAGCTATTTAAAAATCTCTATGGGGTTGAAAAATTGATAAACAAACATCATAGATATGTAAAAATCTACTCAGGGAAATCAACATTTCTTCTGGAGAAGGAAAGGGAAACAATAAGGTACTCCAAGGATTAGTGCTAAAATAGATTCAAGTTTTTTAACTAATGAGGAAGCAAAGACACACTAAATTCTCTAAAACTGTACTGCAAAACCAAGCACTCCAAGGATTAGTGCTAAAATAGATTCAAGTTTTTTTAACTAATGAGGAAGCAAAGACACAATAAATTCTCTAAAACTGTACTGCAAAACTTTGAGATAATAAAATGCCCAGTCAAATGGTTGTCTTGAAAGATGTCCACAATGGATAGAAAATGCCAGTAAAGCTTTACCATAAGCATATGTATGATAATGTATTAAGCAAAAAGTAATCCAGATCCCGTTTACAATCTAATTGGGTCTGAGCTATCAGCAAAACTCAGGAAACAGTCAGTGAGGACTTTGTAGATTGACAGTCCCTGAAGGCATCGATGTAATGCACTCCTTTTAGCTAATTCCTTTATACAGAAAGGTTTCCAAAACACCACACTGAGAAGGTAGCCAGGCCTATAGCCTCTATTCAAAAACTAATTCCTGAACTGCCCACATCAATCTCACAGCTCACCCAGTCTTGCTCTAATTTCCCAGCTATGAATCTCAGTATGCGTCTACCTGTATGCTGCTGCTGCAGCTCTCAGATTTGACAACCGAAGTCAGATCTAGCTAAAACCCTGCAGGTCTTCCCACTCAAAGCATCACCAGCAAACTCTCAATAGCTATCTGGCTAGAGGTGGGCTGTCTCAGGAGGGGACCCCCCTACCTGGTGGTAGGAGCCTCACAGGAAGGACCAGACTTAATGTTCTGCTGAAGCCAAAAGAACCAAGAAAGCAATGGACATTATTATCAATACATATTACGAGGATCTCCTTTTTCCCTTCTTTCTTTCTTTGAGAGAACACATCTCATTTTATATAATGAAAACAAAAAGAAAACCAAGATTTACCTTGTTGAATTGTGGTTGTGTATATCTTTTCCATTATAGCATCATTGCCAGAAAAATTACCTGAATTTTGCCTAATTTATGTTTATTTTGCATGAATATAAATTTCACCACTCTTATTCCTCAGTGGTTGTAATTACATCACTGCATAATGTTCTTGGTTTAAATTACACTATTGTCAATTTAGCAAAAATACAAACAGACAAAAATAGCAATGGAATTATTAAGCATATATGCTCTCTAAATTACAATATGTGCAATAATGTGTACATCCTTTGAAAAATGCTGGTATCACATAACTGAAAAATAGCAACCGAATATAAATATGTCTTTCTGTGTCTTTTCATTCTCATTGCCAAACACCACTATCTATGTAACTGATGTTCATGGTTTATAATTAAAAAGTACTATATGCCTTTTTAAATTAAAATCATTTCCATATTATACCCAGTTTGCTTTATTTTTAAAAAGGAAAAGGTGGCTGATTGAATTGACAAGATTAACACACAGGCATGACTTAATTCTGCATGAGATCACTTATTCCTATGAATTATTTTTTTTAATTCTGTAGAATATCAACAATACCTGTCTGAATCAGAGGTGTCTGTGATGGAATAATACAATTTCCTCTACATTCACGGTGTCCCAAACAACAAAGGCAGATTTTTAAAACAGGTTGAGACCTTTGTTGATGCCTTCAATAGACAGGTTTTCTAGGTTACTCCAATTTGGTGCATGATGTGCTTCTGCCATCTACTGGAATAATGATATACTACAGTTGCAATAATTTTTGTAGCAATAAGAGTGTAACCCATGGTGATTAAACTCAGTTAACCAGTCACTTTAAAGATAATTTCTCATAGCCCTAATATATATATTAGTCACTTTATACATGGCTAAGGAAGACATCTTCCAAAACTGGAGACCTCTGTGAGGACTGTGAACCTTTTCTTTGTTGTAAAATTACTTTCTCTTTTAAGATGCAAGTATGTCTGTTTTAAATATGCAACACTATAGGGAGACAAGAGAAAAGAAGTCTAAGTTTCCAAAAGCCAGAGGCTTAAATAATAAGGGGAGAAATACACACACAATTTTTTTTATTTTTAGTAGACTTTAATTTCGGTTAAAGATCCATTTAGGCTTTTTCCATCAATATGATCAATCTGATAATCTCTTTTATTCGACAGAAAAGGGTTTCCTGTGGTCTTCTTATATGTGGAGGCCACCTTTAACATTCCACAGCATCTTGAATTTATTAAAGTGTCTTCATCTTGCAATCCTCTGAATTTGGTGGCTTCAACATTATTACCATCACCTGAGGGGTTTGAAACTGAAGTAGAGAAAATTGGAACAAGCGGACTCTATAATAGGCCCCCGTGATCCCACCTCCTTGTGCATTCTCTTCTTTTGACTGTGGGCTGGACCTGGAGATTTGCCCTTAACAAATAGAATACAGCAAACATAATGGAATGTGGCTTCTTCTAAGATTAGGTTCTAAAACTCTCTCTCTCTCTCTCTCTCTCTCTCTCTCTCTCTCTCTCTCTTTCTCGGCTCTTCTCACTTGCTCACTCTGATGAAGCAAGCTGCCATTTTATGAGCTCCCTAGGGAGAAGCCACAAAGAATGGAAGAAGGCCTTTGACCAATAACCAGTGAGAACACAGGCTCTCAGTGCAACCCACAAGAAACTGAATCCTGCAAATCACATGAGTGAGGTTAGAAAGGCATCTTTCCCCAGATGAACTTGTGAGGGACTACAGTCCTGGCATTATCTTCACTGCAGCACTGAGAGGGACCATGAGCCAAAGAATCTAGCGAAGCCCAACATAGACATCTCATGCACAGAACCCACTAAGTCATAAATTTCCTTTTTCTTACATTTTTGTTGATGTCAGAGAGAAAAGCAGAGGGAGGGAGAGAGAGAGAGAGAGAGAGAGAGAGAGAGAGAGAGAGAGAGAAACATCAATGATGAGAGAATCACCCATTGGCAGCCTCCTGCACACCCCCTACTAGGGTTTGAGCCCGAAACCCAGGTGTGTGCCCTGACCAGGAATCTAACCGCAACCTCCTGGTTCATGGGTCTATGCTCAACCACTGAGCCACACCGGCCCAGCAGTCATAAATTTTATTTTAATGTTCAGCTAATAAATTTTGAGGCAATTGGGTATGCAGCAATAGATAACTAATACAAGAATATTAAGCAAATTCCCATAGATTCCAGCCTGGCTAATGATATAAAGGGAACAAACACTTTGAAGTTATCTCGGTAAGTTAATAGCAAGCCTGATTCTAGCAAATTAAAAAGAAGAAATGTGATATAACACAACAAATGCTTATTGAGCAGCTAATCTTCCAAAGACCTAGATTATGTAAATAAGAACAAAATCTAATATCAAATGGGAAGTGCTGTAGGCCGAATGTTTGTGTGCTCCTAAAATCCATATGTTGAAACTTAATCTCCAATGTAAAGTTATTTGAAGGTTGGGCCTTTGGGAGGAGATTATGCCATGAGGGCAGAGTCCTCATAATGAGACTAGTGTCCTTATGAAAGAGACAAAGAAGACATATTAGTAAGGTTGTCTTGCCCCTTCCACCATGTGAGATTAAAGTGAAAAGATGGGCTTCTCTGAATCAGAAAACAGGTCCTCACCAGACACCGAATCAGCCCAACGTCTTGCTCTTGGACATCCCAGCCTCCACAACTATAAGAAATAAATTGTTGTTTATAAGGCTACCAGTCTATGGCATTTTTGTTATAGCAGCTCAAACAGACTAAGACAGGAAGTAATATGTAGGTAAAGAGGATTCACTAGAGGGAAGATTAGAGTGAGGGATATAAATAATGATGCTAATGTTAGTAGGGCTCAAAGAATATCCCCTCTAGATAAAGATCGGAAGGACATCAATGGGCAGACAGCCCTTGAAACAGGCCTTGTAAGAAAGGCTAAGATTTCAAAAGAAGAAGAGAATGTCAAGTAATAGTTAAAATATGAAAATGTGCAGAAATGAGAAAATGGAGCATACTTAAATAACAGGGCATACTTAAGTGAGTGGTTCATACATGGAGAGATACAAGGGACTAAATCTGCAGCAGTCAAATAACTGAATTGAGAGGCCTGAATGCCAGGTCTGAGTAGTCTGCATTTAATTAATTCTGCAAGGATCCATTGAAATTGTTTGAGAAGGGGTTGACCAAATTAACATCGGCAAAGAATTATTTTGCAACAAAACAAGAGATGGTCCAGATACTGTTAGAAGACTTATGAAAGACTACAGAATAAACCAAAAAAGTTATTGACACTTTGATCATAAACTCCACATATTGAAAATGGTACACTAGTACACTAGGGCCCATGGACCAAACTGGACTAGCGACCTACTTTTGTACATTTGAATTTTGAAGGATGGTTAAAAGATTTAAAGATTTTAAGACAAAACAAAACAAAACCAAGATGAATAAGTGATAGAGACCATTACTATCTGATTCTTTACAAAATATGCTAGCCATCCTTTGGTGTAAATCTAAGATTCAGCTTCTAAATCTAAGGGATCTGCACGTTTCATGGTCTTTTGAGCTATTTTACACCTCTGTAAGTTGTAGATAATTGATAGCACTGCAAATAACTTGTCCATTAGCATGCAAATAAATTCTGTCTGATGGAAAGACATTTTTCTCTTTCCCATACCTATCCCTGTGGAAAAGAGTTGATTTTGCTTCAAACCGTAAAATCACTTCATGGCCTATATGTCTCTCCTTTTTGAATTATCTTTTGAAGTGGTTGTAACACTTAACTGGTTACCTCATAAGTTCATGAGTTAAATAAAATCCTTGACAAGTGTTCATTTTATATTTTTTATGGAGTCAGAATTTGGTCTTTTACAAATTTATCCTTTAACAGTGGGAAAAGAAAAAGATGATAAATCAGAGATGATCAAAGCTACACATGTCCCAATGTATCATTAAACATCATGGAGCTCTGTGTGTCTCTAGTTGATTAAGTTCAGCTACTCCCCAAGTATATAAGGAGGTTAGAGACTAGGCAGGTAACTCATCCCTCTTCTGATTTTAAGGGTGTTCTGGGTGTTATGTGATGAAGACTAAATGAAATCCTGTGACGTAGAGTAGTGTCCTTCCTACTAGATAGTCACCCAGAGAGGGACTAGTTGAAGCGAGGACACCATCCAGTAAAAATACAGTCATGAGCTGCTTAACAATGGAGATGTGTTCTGAAAAATTAGTCATTAGGTGATTTTGTTATTGTGTGAACATTACACAAACCTAGATGGTATAGACTAGTACACTCCTAGGCTATATGGTATAGCCTATGGTATTGCTCCTGGGCTACAAGCCTGTACAGCATATTTCTATACAAAATATCACAAAATTAAATCAAGTTCAAGAGAAAATAATGCAATTGAGAAACACAAGATGCATGAGGCTTCTGTCCACACTACACAGCAACCTTTCTTTTTTTATAAATAAAAACAGTACTCTCTAAAATAATGATAAAAAGTACAGTAAACACATAGTCGTTTGATGTCATTATCCAGTATTATGTACTGTACAGAATTGTCTGTGCTATACTTTTGTACAATTATAAGCATAGGTTTGCTTACACCAGCATCACCTCAAGCACATGAGGAATGTGCTGTGCTACAACATTATAATGGCTACAGTATCACTTGGCAATAGGAATTTTCAGCACCATGATAACTTATGGGATCACCATTGTATATGTGTCCATCATTGACCAAAACAACATTATGTGGTGTGCTAGTGCTAGCAGAATACTTGAGTGAGGAAAAGAGAGGCAAGGAGGTCAAATTTTATAACAGGGCTTGTCAGCAATGTTCCACATAGTGGTCCTTTGTCAGGTCTACCCATGGGGCAAATATTGGCATCCTTGCCCTTCTTGAGAGGCCCATGTTTTTTCTCTCTCCTCCTTCAATCTGTTTTTAGACCAGGACATGACTTCCTCACTAAGACACTTTTCCTTACTTCTTGCTTCTTCAAGCATTCTTTTTTTCTTTTTTAACTCCTTTGCAAAAATCCCCTCTACTAGTTATTTCTCAATTGACTCTGATGGTCCATTAGAACAACCAATTTATCAAATAACTACTTGGCTCTACATCACAAAGGGTTTAATCGTTAAACTCTGAGTGAGTTGATATTTGGGCATTTTGGAATGGTGGTAGTGAGGTATTTACATTTTGAAAAGAGGAAGAAGTTTATTTTTCTTATTAGAAAAGTCTGAATTAACTTATCCTGCTCCACATGGTAATATGGTGATGAAATTAGAAAAAACTTGGTGGATTAAGAAATCATTATGAAGGTAGAATATTCATAAATTGGCAACTTATCATATCTAATAAAGAGGGAATATGCTAATTGACCATCATGCCGTCGCAAAGATGGCGGTGACCACAGCCAATAAGGAGGGAATATGCTAATTGACTGTCACGCCCTCAAAGATGGCGGCGCCCACAGCCACAAGATGGTGGCACCCAGTCCCCTCAGCCCCACCAGAGTGGCAGGCATGCGGCAAGACTGAGCCCACCTCCAAAGACCCCCAGTCCCCTCAGCTCCCCCAGCCACCCAGGGCCGGCCCAAGGTGCCGGCAAGCCTCAGATGTCAGCTTCCCAGCCGCTGAGGGCTGCCCGAGGCTCAGGTAACCAGGGCCACCTGAGGCTTGTGCTGCTGCCACAGAGGTGTGATAGGGCATCACCTTCCCCTGATCGCCAGGTCGCCTCCTGCCCCTGAGGGCTCCCAGACTGTGAGAGGGGGGAGGCCGGGCTGAGGGACCCTCCCTCCAGTGCATGAATTTTCATGCACCGGGCCTCTAGTGAAATCTACACTAATAAAAGACAAATATGCAAATTGACCGTACCTTCACTACGCCTTAAGCCATGCCCACCAGCCAATCAGAGCGAATATATGCAAATTAACCTAACCAAGATGGCGGCCAGCAGCCACGGAGCTGGGGCAGGCAAGCCTCAGATGTCAGCTGCTCAGCCACCCAGGGCCGCCCGAGGCTCAGGTAACCAGGGCCGCCCGAGGCTTGCACTGCCAACAGTGGCAGCAGCAGAGGTGTGATGGGCGTCACCTTCCCCTGATCGCCAGGTCGCCTCCTGCCCCTGAGGGCTCCCAGACTGTGAGAGGGAACAGGCCGGGCTGAGGGACCCTCCCTCCAGTGCATGAATTTTCATGCACCGGGCCTCTAGTGGAATATGAAGATAAAACAGATGAGTTGGTATAAAAGATATTCCAGCATATTAAGCCTGGTTCATTGGTGGTGATGTTATCAGATAAGGGGAATTTTGGTCAAGGCACTGTTTTTGGAAGTGGTTGAAGAGATTATGATGTGACTTTTCTTATGAGTAATGTAAGGATCATTATAGCTGTAGTACTCCTTATAAGAAAATTTTAAGACAATGGAGAATAAATAATGTAGAAGTAATTCCTGTTTATATTGCAGATAAATCATATGGTTTAGGGTACTCATTTTAATATTTTCACCTAATTCTAGAGTAAGAACTTTTTCACAATCTTACAGAAGTTTTCTACTACTTTATCCCTGGATTTGAAGAAGAACAACAAAAATGATATATTCATAAACTTACTATGTTTGAAATAGACATATGGGATATATTCTAATTTTAAAAAGTTTCCCCATATAGAAAATTATGATTATAATCTTCTGTTAATCTCTGAATATTATACTATCATTATTAATTTTAGTAACTAAATCCATAGATAATGCACCCCTGCAAGATCAGTCAGCAACCTATTTTTATTAGTGGAAACTACCATCTGGGGGTATTTGGAATAAGTCATATTTAATTTACTTTATCAGATTAAGTTTATATTTACTGTTATAATCTAGATATTGAAAAAAGTCAAAATCTTATTATTTTTAACTTATTTTTCTCTGTACATGATGTTGTTCCTTTTCACCTGTGTCCAGAGAGGGGTATTCAGAATCTTAAATTTTCCAATATCGTTAAAAATAGTTAAAAATTGCGACTGGTTTGTTGCTCAGTGGATAGAGCATCGGCCTGCAGCCTGAAGGGACCCAGGTTCGATTCTGGTCAAGGGCATGTACCTTGGTTGTGGGCACATCCCCAGTAGGGGGTGTGCAGGAGGCAGCTGATCGATGTTTCTCTCTCATCGATGTTTCTAACTCTCTCT
>NW_005370787.1:5595317-5601039 GCF_000412655.1 Myotis brandtii | reverse complement strand
TTCCCCATCTTCCTTTTGCCTCATTACTTTGTACAAAATCCAACTTCATTTGTAAAAGAGAGGTATTAAGTTTTTGTTTTTTAATGGATTGTATTCTGACCCTTGGCAAACCTATGGATATCAGCACTCAGTTAAATGAACAATATGAATCCTAGTTTCAGGACTTGCTTCAGGCAAAATATGTCAAATAGACAATCTCTTCTTGCCTCCCTGGGGGCCAGGGTGAGAATCTGACAGGGTGGAAACCAGAAAACACATTACCCTCAAGCTAAAATATTGCTTAGGCGTTAGCCACTTCCTATTCCCTTTAAGAAAACTAAGACCTACACACCGAGTGACAGTTAATCAGATCCAGTAGTGAACAAAAGATTAATCATCAAGGAAAATACTAAGAAATAGCATAAACATTTTTCTACCTGTTCTTATAAATTAAACATTCTTTTCTTTAGGTAAAACAAAGGCTCAGCTGCTTTTGAATGGCCTAAAGCTAATACAGTGACATACATTCACATTTTTTTCATGGAACTGATTTATTATAGTCCTTCAGCATGACCAACAGCCTGCTCCAAACTAAATCATTTCACCACCGTCAAAACTAAAATTTACCGAACAGTATTTAATATGCAAAATAATATTTCAAATGGATCCTTAATAAGTTATACTTTTCTTTTAGCAGAAACTTTGTATGCTGAAGCAAAATACTAAGGTTTTCTTAGGGGTGTTGCATGTAATTAATCATAAAGATTTTTTAATGGGAAAATAAATCTATGTGAATTTTCAAATTATAGTATTAAGGAGACTTTCTCTCTTGTGCCATGGTAATTAAAATTTAAATTTGTAAGTAGAACACACAAATCTTTTGAATACTAAATCTACCTACTTCACGTGTAGCAACAGAGGTCAATGCCCTCTACAATTTATGCTGGCAAATCTTCACTAACCACGCTGAGCTTCTTCTCCTGTGCAAAATATTTTTTACACTCTAAAGGCAACTGCTGTAGTGTATGAGAGCATGCCTTACCTCCAAATCAAACTTATATTAAACATGGGGTATAAATTATCTGTAATCATGTAATATAGTCTGACATTATAAAAAATGAGTCAATGAACATATTTTAACTCTACATTTTATCCCTTTTTTTTCTTAAACTCTTCTATTCATTCAGACAAATAAAAAATGTGGTCCAATTTACTTAAGAATTGATTATCTGTTTAAGATAAGATTTGCTCAAATACAAATATGTTAAGATAAAATTGTAGACATTTGTTTTTAAAAAGAGGGTCATTTGGGAGAGTAGAACAAGCATAAACTTTGGTTTGAGAACATTTAACTTTGAGTTCTGTCATCTTTGGGAGTTGATCACTCTGAGCCTCAACATTTTTTTGTCTGTACAATGGGGCAATAATATAGGTTTCAAAGATTTGACAGGTTTGAAAGAGCTGATTTCATAAAGGAACAAGTATATACAGTTAGTTGTTCAATGAATGGCATTTCCTTTTTTGCCTACCGATATCTATACCATGACAATTTGACAAGAAATGACTTGGATCCACATGCTTTTATTTGAGAGAAAATTTTCTTCTAGTTTCTAACCTAGATTCTTCAGAATAGAGTAATTTATCAATGGGGTAGCAAACATTTAAACTTTATTTGCATCATTATTATTGTTTAGATCAGACTCTAAGTATAAAATTCTAATGCATTCAAGTCCAGTCATCTTTCATTGCCTGACATCTAGCATGGCCCAGGACAAATCCATTCACCAGATAAATAAGTCTAAGCAAATGTACCTGACTGTGAGTTAATGATATCAATTACTGTGTGATAACTAAAGCTAGAATTATAAGCTCATCCACAATTCACTACAATTGCTAGTAGAAAAAAAATCAAATAACCCTATAATTTGACATGTCAGAATTCATATAAATAGCCATAAATCCCTAATTTCTTGGACACAGTCAGTTTATGTTTACTAGTAGTTGAATTATAATTAGAGAAACATGGTGGTTTAGCAGAAAAATTATAGAGCTAAGAGGCCAAAGATTTGGTTTCCAGCCCACCTTTCAGCTATTAGATTCTGGTTTAATCATTTAGAATTTTTGACTTTTAGTTCTTTGTCTATACAATAGCAACAAAGTCACCTAAGAATGTCTATTTTGCACAGTTATTAAAAAGATAAAACAGCCCGGCCAGCATGGTTCAGTGGTTGAGCATTGACCTATGAACTAGGAGGTCATGGTTCGATTCCCAGTCAGGGCACATTCCCGGGTTGTGGGCTCAATCTCCAGTAGGTGATGTGCAGAAAACAGCTGATCAATGATTCTTTCTCATCATTGATGTTTCTATCTCTTTCTCTCTCTCTCCTTCCCTCTCTGAAATCAAATATATATATATATATACACACACACACACACACACACACACACACACATATATATTACATATACATATATACATATATATGTATATATATACACACATACATGTATAGATAGATATAGATGTAGATGTAGATACATATACATATACATATACATATACATAGATATAGATATAAAAAAACATGGAAGCACTTTTGAAATTCCAAAGTACTAAACAGAAATGTAAAGCAGTAAGTTCAGTATGAGAATTCAGTATAGAGAATATGGGAATCTATTTCCATTCTAGAATTGAGAACAATAGAATTCTTGCCCTACATGGCCAAATTATCAGGACAAATTATATTTTGCCAAAAAGACAAATTTGCATGGGAATAAAATGACTATCTCCTTGTATGCACTGCTTAGTATATTTAGGCTTTAGAATAAATTTGTTTACCTGACAATAAAAGTAGAAATAAAGCAAAATGAACCTGTTAGAGAGGGAAAGATATGCTGTCAAAAACATAATAATGTGCAAAATGAACCATGAAGAAACAGACACATTTTGCCTTTTTGCCGAGGACTGACTTTGGTTATCAGCACAGCATGATCAGGAACACTTGATTCTTGAAAAGTACTCACCATTGTTTGCCTTGCCAGCAGTATCTGAATTTATGGTTTAACTACCCAGCTTTAGGTAGGATAATCCAGACCATTTTGCTAGTAGTAAAAACAGAGACTTGATCTTGACAAAAATAGAAAATAAAAAACTTAAATTCCACCATTTGAGAAACTATATATCCAAGAGAGAATTCATAACAATTCATCCTATAAAATTTCATCCTATAAAATTTGACAAATACATTCATTTCTACCCAAATTTACATCCAGAAAATTATTTCTTAGTTCTCATATAGGCCAAATATAATATTTTTCATAATTGAGACCTTATATAAAAGAGAACCTACTTTGTTATATTAGATAGTAGTCTTTAAATATCTATAAATAAAACCCAAATTTCAGAGTAAATCTAAGTCACTGAGGAAAGAGATGAAGCTAACATGTCTTGAGCATTTGCTATGAACTAGCTCAGTGCTTTAGATTTTATAAACATTTCATTTGACATTCACCAAAAAAAAAAAAAGAAGAGGAAGAAGGATCTATACAGTATCCTATCAAATAAAAAGGGAATATGCTAATTGACCCTAACACTGTTGCAAAGATGGCAGCACCCACAGCCAATAAGGAGGGAATATGCTAATTGAATGCCCCACCCTCAAAGATGGCGGTGCCCACAGACACAAGATGGCAGTGCCCAGTCCCCTCAGCCCTGCCTCCAGAGTCCCTTGCCCAGCCACCCAGGGCCCCCCAAGGCTCAGGTAACCAGGGCTGGTCAGGGCTTGGCTGCCATCAGTGGCAGCAGCAGAGGTGTGATGGGGGCTTTGTCTTCCCCTGATCGCCAGGTCACCTCCTGCCCCTGAAGGCTACCAACTATGAGAGGGCGCAGGCTGGGCTGAGGGACCCCCACCTCCAGTGCATGAATTTTCATGCACCAGGCCTCTAGTTTATAATAATTCCCTTCTAAAGATGAGAAAACTGAGGTTTGGAAAGTTTATCAAATGTTATACAGGTAATTTATGGTGTCAGAACTAACATATTGAAAAGCCCGTCCATGATCTTTGTTTACTGAATTATCTTGACTAAGTCTCCATCTCAATTTATGGTGTCAGAACTAACATATTGAAAAGCCCGTCCGTCCATGATCTTCGTTTACTGAATTATCTTGACTAAGTCTCCATCTCAGTGCTTCATTACTAAATAGGTTTAACTGTGTTACATAATCTACTACACATTCAAGGCTTCTTTTGGAGGCTAATTATACTATTAACAAAAATAAGGCCATCCATGCTAACATGTCTTGAGCATTTGCTATGAACTAGCTCAGTGCTTTAGATTTTATAAACATTTCATTTGCCATTCACCAAAAAAAAAAAAAAGAAGAGGAAGAAGGATCTATACAGTATCCTATCAAATAAAAAGGGAATATGCTAATTGACCCTAACACTGTTGCAAAGATGGCAGCACCCACAGCCAATAAGGAGGGAATATGCTAATTGAATGCCCCACCCTCAAAGATGGCGGTGTCCACAGACACAAGATGGCAGTGCCCAGTCCCCTCAGCCCTGCCTCCAGAGTCCCTCAGTCCCCTCAGCCCTCCAGCTGCCCAGGGCCAGCCCGAGGCACAGGCAAGCCTCAGATGTCGGCTGCCCAGCCGCCCAGGGCCGCCTGAGGCTCAGGTATCCAGGGCCGGCCAAGGCTTGCGCTGCAGGCAGTTGCAGCAGCAGAGGTGTGATGGGGGCATCGCCTTCCCTGATCGCCAGGTCGCCTCCCACCCCTGAGGGCTCCCGGACTGTGAGAGGGGGCAGGCTGGGCTGAGGGACCCCCACCTCCAGTGCATGAATTTTCATGCACCAGGCCTCTAGTTTATAATAATTCCCTTCTAAAGATGAGAAAACTGAGGTTTGGAAAGTTTATCAAATGTTATACAGGTAATTTATGGTGTCAGAACTAACATATTGAAAAGCCCGTCCATGATCTTTGTTTACTGAATTATCTTGACTAAGTCTCCATCTCAATGCTTCATTACTAAATAGGTTTAACTGTGTTACATAATCTACTACACATTCAAGGCTTCTTTTGGAGGCTAATTATACTATTAACAAAAATAAGGCCATCCATAATGCAAAATATACAATAAATTAACAAAAATTAAATTAGCAAACAATTATTCTGACAGTTGTTAAACAGCCACATGACTCAAAAGGTTTGAAGTATTCAGTAACAGCACTGGTCAGGTATCTCAGTAGGTTAGAGCATTTTCCTGATATGCCACGGTGCAAATTCGATCCCCAGTGAGGTCACAGACAGGAATCAACCAAAGAATGTACAGATGAGTCAAACAAACCGATGTTTCTCTCTCTCCCCCTTTCCTCACTCTCTCCCTTCTTCTCTCTCTAAAATCAATCAATAGGTAATTTTTTAAAAAACATTGAACAGCATTTCAAAATCAGTCTTAATTCCACTGAATCTTCTTTGATTACATAAGACATTCAGCAGCAGTTCTCAGCAGGTCAAATGATTTACACCTCCAACTGCCATAGAAACAGCCTCCAGACAATACCAAGCAACACCAGGGATCCTCATTCTGGAACAATAGCTAGAAAATATCTGATTTCCCTTTATCTAAAACTAGAGGCCCAGTGCATGAAATCTGTGCACAGGTAGGTAGGGTCTCTAGGCCTGGCTGGCAATTAGGGCCCATCGGCTTCTGGCTGCTGCCAGCTGGGGCCTCCCTTCCCCA
>NW_005370787.1:5582125-5595271 GCF_000412655.1 Myotis brandtii | reverse complement strand
TGGCTGCCGGCCTCCATCTTGGCTGACAGTTAATTTGCATAAGGATATGCTGATTAGCCAATGGGAAGGGTAGCGGTCGTATGCCAATTACCATGTTTCTCTTTTATTAGTGTAGATAGATGTCTAAGTTGAAGAAGTGAAGGAATACCAAATTCCTAAAACCAAAGGATTATGCATTCTTATTCTTCCATTCATCATTTCTAACCGTGTCCTAGGACTTCATATACTTAAGATATGAATTTCTGTTTATCTCTACATTGAAGCTTAGATGATTTAAAACCAATACTGACCCCTCCCTTAGAAAACTAGAGTTATTTTTCTAGTTTCTTATTTGACCAAATTAAACCTAAAGTATTGCTCTCTTTGGCTCCTCTACTTTCAGCATAAATATATATCTGGGCTAGCTCGCTGGAGACTGAGGCATGTAAAACAGAGCCAGGGCTGCCCCAGTCATTCCCAGCTGGGACTACTCCAAGGACAGAAGGAACAAGAGATTGAAGTATTTACCAGAAATCAGAGAGAGAGGGTCATGTAGAAAAGCCTTTTGAGGGTGGAAGTGACTTTTTTTTGCAGGACACATTTAACCTGAAACAATGCTTCACAGAGGGAAACAGGAACTAACTAAATAATCTAACCTCAGTCTCTTCTGATTCTATGATCTCTTCCTGGGTTGCAGGTGTCTCCATTGGCTGAAACCAGCTAGACCTGAGACTGAAACATTCCTTTGATGGAGTATGTACAGGCCATCCTTCTGGGGCAACAACAGGGTAAAGACTGACCCAGAGGAGCAATTGCAGTATGCCCAGCACACCATGAGAATGGGTGTTGAGTTTAATATACTATCTCAACATCCTTGGACATAATCTTTAGGTTCATATTTCGTCTGTTAATGTGATAAAAGCTGCCTAAAATTGAACTACCTTTAAATTTCTGGAAAGAAGCTCACTTGGTAATGGTGTAATATTCTTCGCGTGCTGCTGGATCCTATTGGTTAACTAAGGATATTTGCATCAATATGCATAGGAAAGATGTCTCTGAGTTTTTCTTATTGTTCCTGATTCCTCCCATTTGCATAAAGAAGGACTTTTGAAAGTGTTCCCCAAACATAAATACAAAGAATACCAAACAAAAAGGTGAAAACCATAGTGTTCACCGTTACTAATATAAAGAAAGAAATCTTGGGAGTTTTTTTAACTCAGGCTTTCCTTTCTCCCCACCAAACACAGCATTGAGAGATATGGTCATACTAGAGATTCCACAGGGACTATGGCTGTTTTTGTTTTTTTTTCTTTAACCTTCTTCGTACACTTGTATTATAGGAATGTTAGAGCAGGTAGTTCTTCAACTGGCTTATGTTAGGGTCTAGTAAACACTGCCTTTTCTGTGCCCTGGCCAGTGTGGCTCAGTTGGTTGGGCAGCAGCGTTCAGTGCACCAAAAGGTTACAGGTTTGATCCATCAGTTGTGGACATGCAGGAGGCAGGCAATCCATGTTTCACTTTCTCATCAATGTTTCTCTCTCACCCTCTCCCTTCCTGTCTCTCTAAAAAGCAATAAAAATTTTTTAAAACACACACACAAACACACACACACGCACACAACACTGCCCTTTCTTCCACCCTATTGTTTTACAAAGCCTTAGTATTGTAACAACCTCTCCCTTCCTGTCTCTCTAAAAAGCAATAAAAATTCTTTAAAACACACACACAAACACACACACACACAACACTGCCCTTTCTTCCACCCTATTCTTTTACAAAGCCTTAGTATTGTAACAGTTGACTATGCTGGTAAATAGGCAGCTAAACATCATAATTTAGTAGTTGCTCAGGATTAAATTAATTAATGTGCAAAAAGCTACTGTCAGTTGCTGGTGCAGTCTAAGAATAATTACCACCTTTTTTTGTTTACAGAATAATTTTCAATCTTTAATTCTAGAAAGAAAATTCAGGTAGTTTATCATTTTAGTCGTTCTGGCCATTGTGTGGATGTGTATATAATTGACCAATTCTGATACCTACAAGATCTTAACGAACAAAAGTGCTGTGAGCAGGCACACCAGCCCATCTGCGGACACTATTAGACCATCTCACTCCTTTTTTTCCTTCTTTCTCTTCAAGATCAATGCTTAATAAAAATTAGTAGAATTAATTTTCGGCCTGTTCCTCTCTTTGTGGAAAAAGACTATAATTTTTAGCTCATTGCTAAAAATATGCAGGTGGCATCTGAGTACTTAATTTCCAAATAATGCTAAGAGGAATTCAAGGAGGGATTTCACTGGCAAGCAGGACTGATTTTATGTTCTGCTCCTTAATCCAAAATTTTAATTGCATGGATATCTCCAATATGAACAGATTGACATTTTAAAAGTATATTCATACAAATCAGTGAAAAAATATTTCTCAGTTGTTCTACTGAGATATTTCAACATAGCAATGCATATTTTAAAATCTCTTCTATACTATTTTTAGGGACATTAAATCTTTCTGGAAAATAAATTTGGTCAGAAATATTCAGAATCATTCAAGAAGTAAATGGACAATGGCATGTGTTGATATAAAACCTGTTAAAATAGTGCAGCCTATTTGTCACTTACAACCACTGCCACTTCTTCATCCTCTTTAAATGTTTTTGCATACCCTTTACTTTGGATATTGGCAGGAATGTTAAAAAATACAACTAGCATGTAGATCAACATTGACCCTCCTCAATGTTCTGAGAGTCTCTCCCAAAAGACACACACACATTGCAAAAGCCCATGTGCTTACAATTTACTACAGTTCAAAATGCCAGGCTATATATTCTTGGTGCTAGTCAAACACTCTGGCAATATTTAATGGTAAAGATAAACCAAGCATTTCTAGCCAGCCGCTTTCGACTGAGATCAATACAGTGTAATGATGATTTAGGATGCTTCTTAGTGTAACTTAAGTAATTTTCCCTTCTCTGCTTTGAGCTTGTAAATCTGACTAATTGCTTCACACTTTCTAGAACTGCTTCTTCTTGCTAAATATAATTGCTATGTCTGAATTCTCTTACACCCCAAATAATTTTATGGAGGGCTTACCTACTGATCTCATTATGCTTCCAACTCTGATGCATCAGGCCCCGTGCTGCTATTTACCTACTTCAGTATACTTGATAAATTAAATTCAGGTCTTGTTCAATTTACCCCTTTAAGGCACAGATGTCACAATTTAATGTGAGTTAAATTTAACTAACAGGCAGTTTCTTCTTCCACCGTGGAATATGCATTAGTAAATTTCAATTTGACCACTGAAACACCAATACCAAAGGAAAAGTAGTAAGATTATTTGTGACATAGATGTGTCTGGGGAGGTGTGGAGTATCCTAAAACAAGTTTTGAAGTGGAAAAGTGAAAATATTCTATCATGGCTTAATCAGCTCTTAACTATAAAAGTGGAATGATGGAAGATAAGAAGTTAAATAAGAGTAAGAAGAGTAAGGAAGTGAAGAATGATTGCTACACGAGGCTAGCAATCAATCGTAAAGTCGGTTATTGTGATAGCCACACAGAATTGCCCTTTTAACATCAGTTCGAACAAAGATTTATTTCTTCACTGAGACTAGATTGTTTTAGTCCCATTAAGAAAACCAATCCAAGTTGATGAACTTTGATGTTGTTTTGCTCCTGGGTTCACAGCTGGAGGGAGGGGCAACCCAGGCTTTCTGTTGATGGCACCACCTTTCTTTGAACTTTGTTAGGGTGACAGGTCCCTGTGAAGATTTTCTCTTTTGACTGTTTTCTCTGAGCCAAGCCTTTTGAGAAAATTGATTAGCATCGGCACTGAGGCTTCACTCACCTGGAACAGTTCAAGAACAAGTGTTCTCATCTTTCTTACTTTATCTTTGGAACATTTCTCAGCAGAAAATGTGCTGTTCCATCTGCATACAGTCTTTAGAATATGCAGTGGGAAAAGGTTTAAGGCAGCTCTGAGATTTGAATGTTAAATAAAGCACAGCCTTTTGTGGGCGAAATTATTCCTCTAACCACAGCTTCGGGACATAGCATGGACATTTTCTTTTTCCTACAAGGAACTCTTAGATGCTAACAAATGTGGACATTTCTATCTTGAGTTGGTGTCACTTTAAGGGGGAAAATAAAACAGAAAACCTTTAGAGGATTTTTTTTCAATATAAAATGCAATCTCTCAAAAACCAAGTTCCTGTAACCTACAGTAGGGAGGTGCCTTGATGGATGTGAAACCAGACAATAAAGCACTTTGTGTCTATTTCAGTTATCTATTACTGAGTAACGAAATTCACTGATGTTACAGTTTGAGTGGGTCAGGAATTCGGGAGTGGCTTCGATGAGTTGTCCAGCTCAGCTTCTCCCATGAGGTGATATTGGTTGGGGCTGCAGAAATCTAATGGCTTGACTGGGGCCCAAAAATCTTGTTCTAAAATTGCTGACTCATGTGGCTGTTAGCAGAAGGTCAATACTCACACAGTTAGTTGTTGGCAGCAACCCCTTGCTGGCTTTTGACAGGAGCCCTCGGTTTCTTGACACACATCCTGTTCAACGGGACTGCTTTAAGGTCCTCATGACCTGGCAGCTGGTTTCCTCAGAGTGAGTAAGCCAAGAAAGAGAAGGTCAGAACGCCTTTTGTCACACACCAACACTTCACCATATTCTCTTTGCTAGAAATGAGTCACTAAATCCAGTCCAGGATCAAGGGAGTGTACTTGAAGGGAAGAATATAAACAATTTATAGGCATATTTTAAAACAACAACAGTGTCCTTCTTGCCTACTAACATTTTGACCATAGAAATAATATTGCACTTTGGTGGACAGCTTTTAGGATGGCCTCCATGATTTCACCTTCTGGTCTTCACGCCTCTGTGTAATCCTCTTCCCTGAGCGTGGACAGAAATTGCTTTGAACCAATGGGATATGGGAAATGTGATGGGAGGTACACAATTACATAAGAGGGTAGCACCTGTCTTGTTTGGGTTTCTCTTTGTCTGTTGCTGGCTTTGAAGATACGTAATTGGTCAAATCAATCCGTTAATCAGCACTCATCCGCTAAGATATTTAGAATAATTATTGACTCATTCAAGTAGCAATAGAGTCAATGGTTCTGTATTATAGTTTGGCTATATACTGCATCATCAAAAAACAGCAGATGCATTATTACATTTCCTTTAAATTGGTGAGAAGTCAGTATTCAAACCATTAAATAAGGTGTTAATGCTCTAATTCAAAATTCTTCAGCTTTAGGGCATTGAATTGAAACTTCTAACAGTATAAAAGGTTTTTTTCTAGGTAATTTTCTATTCCATCACTATATATGGTACACGGGAGTATAACTACACACCAGGTTGGCTTTGGGGCTGATAGGTTTTTTAACTGAGTATTTATAGAGCATATTATTCCATGTTGCAAGGCTCAGCACATCATACAGATATTTTCAAATTTATTATTATGACTTGCCTGCAAGAGGCACATCCATTTTAACAATGAGAAAACTTTGACCTTTTGACCCAGAGAATCAAAGTTCTTAACCAAGAAGTCCAACCTGCGATACATGTCTCGCATAAAGCTTAATCAGGTTGTCTTCACTGCTCCAGTCTCAGAGAACAATAAGTCTCCTGCAAACTGAGATTGCATGGGCAACTTGCATTAATATAATGTCCAGCAGGAAGAAATGGCAGCTTTGTGGTAACATATATAAGTTTTTATTGGTTTAAAAACAGTCTTACAATTTTCATGGGACATTTCACTATAGATATCATTCAACGGTTCTTATAGTGGTTAAATGTGTAGGCTACAGTCTGAAGTCAGACAGCCTGGTTTAAAATCCTGGCTTGGCCAATTATTAGGCACTTAAACTTAGGCCTCAGTTTATTCCTCTGTAAAATGAAGCTAGTTTAATACCAACCCTCATATATTTGAGAAAAAAACTAAATAAGATTATTCACATAAATAATTTAGCAGAATTTTTAGCATTTAGGGCACAATAAGTGTTAGAAATTATTATTGTTATTA
The DNA here is from genome assembly GCF_000412655.1 of Myotis brandtii. Taxonomy (NCBI): domain Eukaryota; kingdom Metazoa; phylum Chordata; class Mammalia; order Chiroptera; family Vespertilionidae; genus Myotis; species Myotis brandtii. Next base: position 5,589,262 of record NW_005370787.1, on the reverse strand, counting down.
TACTTATAAGCTGATATACTGTCAGACTTGAATAATTGCACCAGAATATGCGGTCAAAGATTAACTGAGGAATAAGGAGAAGAGAATAATGGAAATTTAAAAATTCCAAATGCTAAAAGTCATGCGAGATCAATTGTTTTATGTGCTTGAGTATTGACATTATAAAAATATAACACTCAAAAGACCACATAATCTATAAAGGAACACAGAATAGGTATTCCATCTTTATAAATAGACAGGTAATTCTAGGAAGTGAACTTGTACAATAAACACAAAAGGAAGCTTTAGAAACAAACATTTAAATCTTCATTTTCAAGTTAATATTTTCCAAACACTCATCTTTTTACTTTAGTCTTAAAGATAAAGTGCACCTTACTAAATGTGCCATATTTCTGTCTCTCTAGATTTCATTATATTTGCTTACGGAGTCACTTCTTGGACTTAAGAAATAAAACAGACGCATTGCTTTCCAAAGTTCAAAATCACAATGTCTCTTTAAATTAATACCCATCTCTCCAGCAGAGGGAGCAAATAAATTTTTATATTTTCATTTCTACCAAAAAGAACATCTCTGAATTTCAATGTGCTATTGGATAAAACATCGTCACTAGGAGACTATATTAAAGAATAAATTTGTAATAAAAATGTATTCAGGTGAACACAATAGAATATATTAAACTCTGATAAAATATTCATATATGTGTATGTCTTACGCTTTTCATTTTAAATCCAAACAAAGAAAAACATATTTTTAAGTTCTTGAAATGCTAAAGTGCGCATAGTGTATTTTCAACAGTAATCTGTTATAGAGTTTTTTGGTTTTGTGGGGTTTTGTATGTGCCTTTTAGAAAATGACTAGTAGCAGAAGCACGCCAAATTAACAGTGGAAAAAAGGGTTACACATCCTGAAATATGCTGTGCGTGTTAATTAATTGTGTAATATTAAATTCACATTGGATTATCATGAGTTAATTATGTAGGCTTCAAAATCACAATTTTTTGGTTATGATTTTTCTCACAATCCAGGACTGCTGGCTCCTACCCGCTCACCTCCCCAGCTCAATCGCCCCCAACTGCCCTCCTCTACAGAGACCCGCCTCCTCCGCCGGACCGGCCTCCTCCACGCCACATGGAGCCGCAGGACCCCCAGGCCTCACCATGCAGAGCAGCTGCCGGGCCCCACCTCCGCTGTGTGCGCAGCCATCTTGTGGCGGCCATTTTATGATGATGTCATGCACAAGGGGCACCTAGGCTTTTATTAGTATAGATATGACCAACGTTTTAAAAGATAGATCTCTTTTGTCCTTCCTTCACCCTCCCTCCTTTTTCTTCTCCTCCCTCACTCTCCCTCTCTCTCTCTCCCTTCCCTCCTTCTCTCATTGCAGTCCAGGGGTAAAGTCATCTGGTGTTGCTATGATGACTCCAAGATTGGTGGGAACCCAGTTTCCTTTTGGGCTTCATCAAACTAAGAGTGTTTCCTTCAGCCACATGGCCCAAGATGGTTCACCACCATTGCGTCCACATTCTAGCCAACAGGAAGATAAAAACCAGAAGTGAGGAAGTCCCTCCCTTTTAAAGGTATAATCTAATGCATGAATCACTTCTAATAGCTTTAAAGGAGGCTGGGACATATAAAAATCAAGTTTCCATTGCAAAAGAGAAACAGAGAAAGAAAAGGAGAAGGAAGGAAGGAAGGAAGGAAGGAAGGAAGGAAGGAAGGAAGGAAGGAAGGAAGGAAGGAAGGGAGGGAGGGAGGGAGGGAGGGAGGGAGGAAGGACAAAATGTAAATCAGGGAACAAATAGAAGTTTTGCCAAAACCTGTCCCTTTGACCACCGAAATACCCAAAGTGCACCTTTCTTTTCTTAAGAAAAATATATTTGCCATTTTTCCAAGGAAAATAACTGCAAAATTCCAGCCAGTTACTGCCCCCAGGTCAATGTCCAGGATCTCTGAGAAATGCTTTTCTCCATAAGCTCCACATGTTGCTTCTCCTGAGCAGGAAACCAGGAAGTGAAAGGAAAGTAGTATGTCCCCATCACTGTGTATATACACATACATGCTCCCAAATTCAACACCCAATGATGTCATAGGAACAGGCTAACTGTTATTTTTAAAAATAATAAATAGAAAGAACTTTCTTCCGAAAGAGGGAAGTATAGAAAATGCACAGTAATCTCCGATCCATGGGATTGATCAGTTCTTGCTGGGCAGAAGCAAGGCGGCCTCTCACCCTGACAGGGGTGTAGTTCCTGGTTTCTGCACCCCTATTTTTACTACAAGGTGTTTCTTTGTTCTTATTCTCTGTGGCCACATCAAAAGTAGGAAAGAAAGGGAAGTATGCCTTTCCTAGGTGCTATACGTCTGCAGCCTCTTTCCTGCTGGTGGAGGTTTTGGTTGCTGAGGGTTGATTTAGAGCTAATATAATCACAGGTTTTGCTAGGTCAGGCTTATTGGTATTTGCTTGCAGTTATTTAAAAAGAATTCAAAAAGTTTTGAGCCTGAAGACTTTTACTTATTATTAAACGTTTTTCCTTCCAATCTCCCTCTCCTTCAACTTAATTGTATCTTACTTTAGAATGTGAAAGAACAGGTTTCAGAACAGAGGCAATCTATATCATCTCACCCTTGTTACTGACTGACAGAAATACATAACAGGAGAAAATCTTATGATCACAGCCTTACCTGTGGCGATAGGTTTTCTAAAACTCTCTCCTCAGAGCCACACCTTTATAACGGTTTCAATTTGGGGTGAGATGTCTGTTTTGAGCTCTACAAAGCCTGAATTCTGGACTCTCATTCAACATAAATCATTCGGTTCTTGAGAATGTGTTCTCTACCTTCACCAGCATCTATTACCAAGTCTGACTCTTAGCAAATGTTTAGTAACTGCTTTTCGGTAAGCTGAATTCCAATACAAAGCACATGTGTGACTAACTACACAAAGCGCGTGAAAGAAAGCCAAATGGGAGGCAGGCTTGGTGTAGGATTTCTAAAGGTGTGAGCACTATGGCTGTGATTGCTACCAATACCCTATGGAGGAGTAGGATTTATGCAGAACTCTCCACACCATGGACCTTTTTAAAAAAACTTTAGTTATGTCAGTTAACCTTCAGATGAATTCCATGAGATAAATGATGCATTGGCAGTTTACAGATGACAAAACTAAATGTCAAAGCTTCCTTCTGTTAAAAAATAAAATTTAACTCAGTAAATTTCAAGATCTCACTGGCCTTCTTCACCAATTCATGAATTGGACAGCATTCAATCTAGCAGATCAAAAGAGTTCAGAAGAGATGTACATAATGAAAAATTCTTAAACACAGAAGAGAGCAGGAACAATAAAGTTATACTAGGCCAAAAAACAGGCTGGTAATTTTCTTTCAGGGGATGGTAGGGACCTATCAAGCAGATTACCCAACTAGAGCTGATCAGGCTTTTCCAGGTGGACCGGTTTAGATTCCATTTCTGAGAGAGCTGAGACAACTTCATCAGGTTGTCTTCTTATGGCGACATGGGGCTTAGCCTAAGCGACTCCATATGGGGCCAATTGTCCTGTTTTTAATATTTCCCACTGGTGCACGGTTAGTAAGAGGCAGAACGTGGATCGAAACCCACTTCTTCCAAATTTCAGACTCTTTGATCTTCTCATTCTCTAGAAGTGTTGCTTGTCATTTAGACTGGCCAAGAAGTGAGGGAGAGCATTCTAACACAGGACAGGCAGGAGCAAATGGGGCAGAAGGAAGGAAGAAGCGTGCCTGGAGAGAATCATGGCCGGGTAGGGAGGTTTTGTATCAAAAAGAAAAAAATAATGAGAGATTAAATTGCAAAGATCCTGACGTCAAAAAGTATTTCCAGTAGTTTGATGACTAATGCTTCTTGAAGGAGCCTCCATTTTGCTGAATTCCAATACAAAGCACTTTGTGTTAGAACAAGCCTTTATTTTATGAAGAGATATTTTAAAGCTTGCTCTCTTTTTTTTTTTTTTTAAATATATATTTTATTGATTTTTTTACAGAGAGGAAGGGAGAGAGATAGAGAGTTAGAAACATCGATGAGAGAGAAACATCGATCAGCTGCCTCCTGCACATCTCCCACTGGAGAGGTGCCCGCAACCCAGGTACATGCCCTTGACCGGAATCGAACCTGGGACCTTTCAGTCCACAGGCCGACGCTCTATCCACTGAGCCAAACCAGTTTCGGCTAAAGCTTGCTCTCTTAAGAGAGAATTATTGTTTGATTATATGGAATAATGATATTTATTATATTTATTACACTAAAGAAAAAAGTTTAGATTTTCTTTCTTTTACAAATATAATCCATACTGCTTAACATTTATTTCCTTCATTCATTTTATTGCTACTGTCAAAAATAACAATGAAGTAAATTATATGGGTTGTTTTTTTTTTTTCCTGGAAAATTTACTGAAGTAAAACGTTTTTCAGTTTTGGAAGATGGAATTATGTGGGGGTTTTTTTTTTGCTCTGAATGCTTTTATCTAACATAAAAAATATAAAAGATGCACAAATGAGTTATCTCCATACCCATTTTAGTAAGCTGGCTTCATTATTAGTACATTCATTATCATAGAGGAGTTTCAAAAGAAAAATGAGGGTACTTGAGGGTCATTTAATGAGATAAATGGATCTTGGCAATTAGATTCTTTTGGAAAGATAATGTATTTGTCAGACGTATTTAGGCAAGTTTATTTAATAAATATCCCCAGGAGATGTTAGTTCCTCTTGTATCTAATTGTAATGGGTTTCTATACATATCCTGAGGATATTAGGGAGTTTCCTGTTCTGTTAATGGGCTGCTCCAAATTTTCTCTTAGTTTCAGGAATGACAGAGATCTCATCCCAGCCTTAATGACTATTTAAAGAATACTGACTGGAGTAGGTGATTAGCAACAGGAAATAAGGTTTACATAATTGAAATTTATCTTGGGTCAAAGAGAAAGAGAAGGGAGAGAGGAAAGGTTGCAAGGTCTAACCTTTTCTTACTTGCTCTTGGATGTGAAAGACAAAAAAAAAAAGATGTTTTTGCTCTTAAATCAGGGCTATTATCTGACTCAGTTGAATCTCCCTTTTAGACTGTAGGTGTTTATTTTTTTATTATTAGCTCTTGTAGGCAAAGTGATTTTATCATGCATTCAAAGTGAACAAGTTACCATAAACCAGTAAAAGTTCTGTAATTTATAACATGGATGGAAGAATGTATTAGTGTTGTCATCAGTGAAACGATTCGATTAATCAAGAACACATGATCACATGTGCTTTTCAAAGGAACACCAATTGTTAACAAAATAGTATATAAAATAAACAAATGTGTTTTGGTTTTTATATACACATATTTCATACTTAAAATCTAAATTTTGACCAATGTAGTGACAATAATTTATATGATCTAAAAATAGAAAAGAAATTTTAAGAAACTAATAAAGTATATTATAAATGTAGATGGTTACATCATGAGAATAAGTTCAGACTAGAATTAAATCAAATTCAGAGAAGGACATGCATGTCAAATTATTTGATGCACTTTTAAGCCTTAAAAATGTGAATTAAATATTTTAAATCTTGTTGAGGTTCAAGCAGACACTTATAAATAGACAAAGTAATCTATGAGGAATCATCATAACTTTACTTCCTCAAACTTAATCATAATGATCCTTCAATGATCATTCTGGCAAGATGAAAGGTAGCACACAAAATTTCTCAGGCAATTGAAGTAATAAAAAGAGCAATTTGAGGGTTTTTCTTATGTGCTGCCATTGAGATCATTTTCGGGAAAAAAAGGACTAGATGGGATTCTCCCAGAAAAATGCAGAAATTGAGGTGGCAAATTGCAAGCAGCCCAGAGTGTGAAAAAAGTAAAAGCTCAGGTGTGTCAGACTTTTCTTTTTTTTTTAACCTTGTTTTTATTGTTGACACTATTACAGATGTCCCTTTGCCCACCTCCACCCAGCCCTCACCCCTCCCCTTCCCTCTGGCCATCACCACACTGTTGTCAGTGTCTCAGCAGAGATGAGACAATGGCATAAGCAAATATGTACAAAAGTGCTTAACAAGTCCTGACATAATAGACATTTAAAAATATAAATGATATTCCTTTTCTAAGCAAATGAAACATGAGGATCATTGTCTTATAATATTAATGCCGTTATAATATTTTGGTTGTTATTTAACAGGCAAGGAGAAAAGGGAAGACTAGATAATATAGGCATGCCATTTAGACAGCTTTGCTAATTTAGCGCTCTCTAAGTCTGTTCCCTGCAGATTGATGGGGCAAGGGTCAGGACAAAGGCTGTTTGGACACCAGCCTGATAAGGTCTGAGTGACCTGGGAAGGTGCTTACCTGTCTGTCAGTCACAGTGGCCAGAATAGGCATGGCCACTGCAAGGGCCAAAACCTGAATATTTCAACTTCTGAACAAAGGAGCCACTCTCTTGCCTTGTACTCCCTTGACCCTTGCCTCTCCTGCTTGCCTGTGCTCCTATGAGTCCTGTTGCACGGGACACACTCCCCTGCATTGGCCCATGGGGCTCCTGGCCAGGTGGGACCCATACAATGGACTGATTGACTTTAGCCTGATTGCTGAACTGGACCTGGCTGCAACATGGAAAGGAAACTCCGGACACTGGCCTTGCTTTGGGCTCTCCTGGAGCCCCAGCTGCACCTTTTCCAGGACTGGGTTAAGGGGCAGGGACTTTGCAACCCGAGCAATGTAGCTCCATGCCAATAAAACCTTTTACCACATATCACTCTCCTGTGCAAATCTTAGAAAATTAATTTTCTAAAGATAGCGTAATAACCCCACTCCCACAAGTGAGGGAGGAATTTGATTCTCCTGAAACAATACAATTGGACAACAACAAAACCAAAGTGACATTGTGGCAAGCAGAGAACACAAATTAATATTTATTCCCTCTTTTTAATAATGAAGATGAAAACATTTTAAAATTCAAGGTTTATTTCTGTGTAATGAGGGCTCACCACTATTTATAAAGTTAATATTATCCTATCTAATAATAGAGAAACATGGTAATTAACCGTAACTTTGCTACCCTTCCCATTGGCTAATCAGCGAGATATGCAAATTAACTGCCAACCAAGATGGCGGCTGGCAGCCAGGCAGCT
>NW_005370787.1:5564544-5580956 GCF_000412655.1 Myotis brandtii | reverse complement strand
GAACTCCCCCCCCCGCCAGTGCACAAATTTTTGTGCACTGGGCCTCTAGTATATCATAAAATGTGATCAATAAAAATAGCCAAAATGCTTTAGTTCTGTCTCTTGTTTTGATTTAAAGGTTATAATATGAGTTGTGTTTTCAATAGTGTGTCTCTTAATCCATCTTAACTCACCAGAAATGCAGTGACTGAGAATTCTGCTGTAAATGTCCTAAACTTTCTCATCTCTCACTTATCATATTATGGCATCTTTTTTCATGTTTCTGCAAGACCTCATGCCCTATCAAAAACTCTGGAGGATGTATCAGGCACAGGTAATATGTTTCCTTATAGATCATAAATGTTTAATATAGGCATCTACAGGTATAAACTTCCCTCTAAACCAGGGGTGGGCAAACTTTTTGACTCGAGGGCCACAATGGGTTCTTAAACTGGACTGGAGGGCCGGAACAAAAGCATGGATGGAGTGTTTGTGTGAACTAATATAAATTCAAAGTAAACATCATTACATAAAAGGGTACGGTATTTTTTTTTTTAGTTTTATTCATTTCAAACGGGCGGATCCGGCCCGCGGGCCGTAGTTTGCCCACGGCTGCTCTAAACACTGCTTTAGCTACATGCCATAAATGCATGTGTGTCTTCATTTCTACTCATTTCCAAGTATTTTCAGTTTTCCCTAATGATATCTTCTTTGATCCACTAGTTATTCAGGAGTATATTATTTAATTCACACATATAGTATTTGTTGAATTTTCCAAGTTACATTCTTTTTTTAAAAATATATTTTATTGATTTTTTACAGAGAGGAAGGGAGAGGGATAGAGAGTTAGAAACATCGATGAGAGAGAAACATCAATTAGCTGCCTCCTGCACACCCCCTACTGGGGATGTGCCCGCAACCAAGGTACATGCCCTTGACTGGAATCGAACCCGGGACCCTTCAGTCTGCAGGCCAACGCTCTATCCATTGAGCCAAACCGGTCAGGGCCCAAGTTACTTTCTTATTGATTTATTTCTAATTTCATTTCATTATAGTCAGAGAACATACTTTGTATGATTCCAATCTTTTTGAATTTATTGAAGTTTGTGACCTAGCATGTGGCAAATCATGGACAATTATCCATGTGTACATGAGAGTAATTTATATTCTATTGTTGGGTGAAGTGTTCTACAGATATGTATTATGTAGAGTTGCTTCATAGTGATGTATAAGCCTTTTATTTCCTTATTGATATCCTGCCTGGTTGTTCTATCCATTATTGAAGTCTCCAATTATGACTTTTGACTTTTTCCTTGGCTGCCCACCACCCTTGTCTAGGAACTAACTATAATATTACAACAATTCACATAATTACAGTGATATGGGGCTTCTAGTGGCCATGTTTGTACAATATTACTGGATCCTACTTACCATCCATGGGTTAAGATAGATTAGGAGTGAGCATCTGAACTCAAACTGGCCTAAACAATTAGCTCCTTTCCTAAGGAAATCAGAAATTGTACCAGAGAATTATCAACATTATTTTTCAATGAAATAAATAATGGCTTTTACAAGCAAATAGGAAATTAAAAACTGGTCTTATCAGATTTATCAGATACAGAAAGAAAGGATAAGCAAACACACATAAAGGATTTTCATGGTTTCTTTTAGCCCTCTCTTCTCTAACTCAGCCTGTTCTTATGGCCCTACTAGAACTCTGACTTTAGATCACCTCTGTAGCTTCACAATAAATGTCCCATTTTCTAGTTATACTCACCTCAAGAAGTTTCTCTTTACTTCTATCAGAAAAGATCAATAAACATACAGTGGCAATATTCTTGTTATAGTATTGAACAGTTCAGCAGGTAAAATAATATTCAGGCCAAATTGATAATATCACCTAGACCTAACATTCCAAAAAGAATGTCAATTGTGGCAATAGAAGAAATTCTTTTAATAAAAAATTCCAGCAAAAAATTTAAAGTTAGCTTTTAATAATCAAGGATAAAGACATGGCCCTAACAGTGGATAGAGCATGGGCCTGCGGTCTCAAGGGTCCCGGTTCGATTCCGGTCAAGGGCATGTACCTTGGTTGCGGGCACATCCCCAGTGGGGAGTTTGCAGGAGGCAGCTGATCAATGTTTCTCTTTCATCGATGTTTCTAACTCTCTATCCCTCTCCCTTCCTCTCTGTAAAAAAATCAATAAAATATATATTTTTTAAAAAAGAATAAAGACATGCAAATATGTACAAGTAAACTATATTCACATTGTTTACAATAGCACAGAATGTCAAAAAATCAGAAATTACATGTTCAATATTGTAGTATTCATTATATACTATAAATTACCTGATATTCATATAATAAAATATCTATACTGTGATAAAATTATTATACAGATCTATCTATCTAAATATGAAAGAATTTCTGTGAATTATTAAAGGAACGAGTACAAGTAATTTTGTAAATGTCCTATTTTTACAAATAAGTCTATGGGTGTGTGTTTGCACATGTATGTGTGTGAGTGTGTGTATAAATTGAAAAGTATTAACTGGATATACAGTAATTTGTTAACAATTATTATTCCTTGCTTTGTGAGCTGAAGGTAAATTTTTGCTAATTTTTAAAATGGTATTGTTCACTTATTTATAAGCACATATCTATACTAATAAAAGGGTAATATGCTAATTAGACTGGATAGACTGGACGTCCTTCCAGACAAAGCCATGGTGGCAGGGGCCAAGGCAGAGGCGGTTAGGGGCTATTGGGCAAGGCCGGCAGGGGAGGGCTGTTGGGAGCAATCAGGCCGGCAGGGGAGCAGTTTAGGGGCGATCAGGCAGGCAGGTAGGCAGAGGTGGTTAGGAGCAATCAGACAGGCAGGCAGGTGAGCAGTTAGGAGCCAGTGGTCTCAGATTGCAAGAAGGATGTCCCAGATTGGAGAGGGTGCAGGCCAGGTTGAGGGGATCCCCCACCCAAGCATGAATTTTGTGTACCAGACCTCTAGTAATAAATAATTACAGAAAGAAAAGCTTTTTTAAAAAAAAATATGTTTTTATTGATTTCAGAGAGAGGAAGGGAGAGGGAATGTGAGATAGAAGCATCAATGATGAGAGAGAATCATTGATGGATTGCCTCCTGTACCACCTCCAACGGGGGACCAAGCCCACAACCCAGGCATGTGCCCTAATAGGCAAAGCTATTTTCAATTTAAGAAAAAAGAAAGAAACATGTGACCAGACAAGGCTACAGAAACTCAAGTATTGAAAGATAAACATGAGATGGAGTTAAACTCAAAAGCTTGAGGCACTGAGAAAAGGCCTCATCTCCATGTTCTGTAAAAGAAGGCCTGAGGATTAGGTTATTTCTCTTTCAGTAACTAGGAAGGTAAATAGGACAGTCTGATAATGGGGTAAAAAAGGAAGTTCAAGTTTGATGAATAGATTTTTATCTCAAAGATCCTGAAGAAACTTTTTAGATTATCTTCCTTGAGTAAAAAAATGATAGGATTGCCTTGCAATGTGGGCTTAGGCAATTGAACTTGCTTTGAATGAATTGAACAATCCATCTTTCACCCTGTGCAGATCTTCTGTTTGCCCCTTGTGTCTCCTCTGCCCCTGTCTGGACCCTGCAAGGCTCTGTGAATTCCAATAGGAACCAAAGTGAGGGCCTCCGGAGTCCTCTGGCTTCTTGTTAAACTGATGGAGCACTAGCCGGAAAGGAGGGTGGAGAGCGAGGCCAGAGTTCTGGTTCTGTGGGCAGACCTTCCCACCACCTAAGGCAGGACACGGCCTCTCTTCCCACAGCATTTCTATGCTCCTCTTCTTCACTCCTTCAAGGGATGGACATACACCCCACCACCTGTATTGCAGTCCCCCACCCCCGCCCCCCCAGAATCCCCTACTCTCTGGCCTCACTTTTGTGAATAGTCCCTTTATTAAATTCCTCTAATTACTCAATGCAGTGTTTTCTGAGGGACCTTCACTAATACAAACACTTATCTGTAAAGCGGCTTATTCGAGCTAGCTCGGCTCCCCCACCTTGCCGACGCAGCGACAGGAAGCAGAGAGAGAGAGAACTCTGTGTGGAGAGGGGTTTTATAGGGGGTTGGAGTAAGGGGAGGAGAAAGGGCTGTGGCCTTGCCGATTGGCCAGGCGCAAGTCGGTGTCTTGTTCCTGGGTGTGGCTAGCAGAGGCTTAGACTTCCGGGAAGAAGCTCCTTGCCAAGCACATGGCCAAGGCAAGATGGAGCACTTACCCTGGGGCAAGATGGAGGGCGTAGTCCTTACTCTGGGGCAAGATGGAGGGCGTAGCCCTCGCCCTTTCAATTAAATTCCTCTAATTACTCAATGCAGTGTTTTCTGTGGGACCTTCACTAATACAAACACTTATCTGTAAAGCGGTTTAGCAGGATCTACCCCTCTGTTCTCTATAGAAAAGAACTTCATAAAATAATATTTCATCAGTTTATGGTTGCTCCTGGAACAATTACATACGGTCCTGCAATAGACCTTGTCAGCATTCCGCCCCTATGTCCACATCTCTTTACTGGTTTCTTTCATTTTCATCGCCTAAGCCAGCACCTGCTCTCTGTTGGAGGACTACCTTTCAGTGGCTAGAACCATTTGTCCATACACAGGGGAAAAAAATCAAGTGCCTAGAATCTTGTGACCCCACACCTAGACAGCAGCAACTAATCAATGACGGGTGGTGTGGGTGTGTAACTACTTCAACTGTCATCCTTGATGGAGAGGGCGTGTGACATACCCTGCTGGATTGAGCCCCAGCTACTTTCCATAGGATTTACTTACTATCACAAGCTTGCTTTTTTCAAAAATATATTTTTGTTGATTTCAGAGAGAAAGGGAGAGGGAGAGAAAGATAGAAACATCAGTGATGAGAGAGCATCACTGATTAGCTGCTTCCTGCATGCCCCGCACTGGGGACCAAGCCTGCAACCCGGGCATGCACACTTGACCAGATATCCAACCGTGACCTCCTGGTTCATAGGTCAACGCTCAACCACTAAGCAACCCTGGACGGGCACAAGTTTGCTTTTAATTCCTCCCTCCTTTTTCTCCCCTGTATTCTGTCCTCCCCACCATTCCCTTCCCTACTCATCTAAGTGCTTTTTCTGAATACATTTCATAATTAATCACTTTCACCTAAATCCTCATCTTAGGGTCTGTTTCAGGGCTACCCCTTCTAAGTCAGGATCTGCATGGCATCTATCAAAAAATGTATTTTTAAAGATATAAAATGATAGAATAAACTGAAAATTCCTTTATAACCATTACAGGCAAATAGACATATGTCTGAAAGAATTTCATGTCAGGTAAACTTGTTTTTTGATCAATAGTAAGCTAAGAGAATTAATTTTAGTCAGAATAATTTTAGACAGATAATGAAAATTAGACAGAATTTTCTAAAAGGCAATGCTCAAAAGAATACTGGATTGACTTTTCTGACATTTTTTTAATGTTGAGATACTAAATTCTAAAAGCTTGAGATCACGTTATACATTTCGTATGGGTGTGGCACTGTGAAGGGCAAGGAGAAAGCATTCTGCTGGCTTTTCATAGCACACCAGGACTGGGAAGAATGTAGTAGGTGCTCAATGAACTAGGTACACTTGGAGAGATCCCATTTTTCCATACTCCAAGGGCCTCCAGACCTGACATCTCTTTAACCTCTCGAGGGGAGAACAGGCATCTTTGTAAAAGAGTAACAGATGGAGAAGTAAAGAATGGAGATGAGACCAAAAAAAAGACACAATTCATCATTTTCTTATTTTAGTCTTTACTTTGAGTAATGAGGCACTCAAGTCCCAGTGATTTAAGTGGTCTACCAAAATCAGTCAGCTGGTTAGTGGCAGGGCAGGGACTTAGATCCAGGTCTCCAAGGTTCTAGTTAAATGCATTTCCACTGCTGATACCAGCTGTTCTACTTTTTAAATTACTTAATATTCCTCCAGATTTTCTGAGGTGCAAATTTAATCTTTCACCAGCTTTTGATTTTTTTCAGTTGATGCAATTATCAGAAAGAAGGGATTTGCTTAATTTAATTATCAAACATGACTCAGGTTAACTATTTATAAAGCCATTGAAAGTTTACCTTCCTCATTATGAGCCTGGCTTCCAAGTGGAGTAGGGCGGGGTGTGAGCCACCCTTTCTTTCCTCCCAGAAGGCTGGCAATGTCAACAGTCCCCCATCCAGGAAGGGAGCCATGTGTCACCAACAAACCAATACTTGGAGGAGAATGTTTAACATTTTAAAAAATCATGTTTTATAACCAAAATGTAAGACCTATATGCAAGTCAACAAAAGAAACACAAAATATTGAAACAGCTATTTTCTTCCGTAATCTTTTCTTTTTCTTTGTAGAGCCAAAAGATTGATTCCTCCTTTAATGTCTAAGCAATTTGCCAATGTAGAATGGATTAACTGAAAGAGCAATTATATTATTTCTATACCTACAGAATATAGTACTGATGTAAATAACTTTTTCAAAAAGGTAGTCTGAGATATCCATGTACCTAGTTTATTTCCATTGGTACATCATTGCTACGTTTTTCAAAACCTAATAGGCAAACATAAAATCTATAACTGAGTTCTCCCTGCACCCTGGTATCTATTGCAGTGAATATTGTGTGTAGCTCTGGTTTGGGTTTGGTTTAGACCCAGCTAGATTTGACATCTTTATAAAAGCCATTCTACAGAGTTTACATGCATATCAGTGGCTATAAGTTAAAAGTAAGAATATTTAATATGTGATGGTCTCTTTACAAACAAATCTAAATGATAAGGTTAAAAATATTTTACAAATACATTTAAAAAGTATAAATTTTGCTTGTGCTTTTTGATCAGTTTAAATAGCATACATATTCTAAATACAGGTTTAAATTATGTTTTAAAGCTCCCTTTTCAAGAGAAAAGAGGCCACTATTAATAGAGATTTTTAATCATTTACAAATTAAAATGCAGAGTTGTTATACTATCCTGTGATAAACCTACATATTCTATTTCTGTAAAATTTGTTTTTACCTACATGCAAAATTAACATTAATTTTCAGAAGATGTTACGGGAAGGATAATTAACTTTGGGAGAAAAATAACTATAAATATGAATGAAATAATACCACTTGAAAAATAATCATCTCATAATTAGATCCATTCTGCAGAAATTTAGCTCATATGTTTGTTGTTTTGCAGACACAAAATTATCTTTGAAATGGAATCTTTATTAGTCTCCTCCAACATTAACCCCTGCAGCAGAGACTTCAGCCTACCTAATGTGAGCATTCCAACCCAATCGACCACTCACCAGCTGTACGACCTTGGGTAGGTGACATCATCACTCTGAGCCTGTTTCAACATCTACAGAAAAGGAATGTTAATTATAGGAGTTACCTCATGGCATTGCTGTGAGGATTAAAATGAATCGATGCCCAAAAATACTTAGAATGCCTGGCAAAGAGTGATACTATATATGTTTTTATTATGATGATTATCATACCCAGTGCATCCTAGGTGCTAAATAAACATTTGTTGAATTAAATGCCCCTCCAAAATAAAGCAATGCATAGAGCCCTTCTCAGATAATATAACACAAAATATAGTCCCATTTGCTATAAATGCAAATTCTAAGAAAATAAAAAGTTCAGAACACTGTTTCCAGTGGCTGGAATTTACCAAGCAGTTGGTGCAGTGTCATCTGAGGGGCTCTGAGAAGCCCACAGCATCCGCACAAATGCTGCTCTAGTGCCTGAAGCCCACCCAGTGTAATTTTGGCAAAACCACTGAAAATCCTTTTAAAAAACAAATGTTAAAGAGTAGAAAGAGGTGATGCTACTTATTAAATGATAGTTGATCACTTGGAACAAGGTGGGGAATTTAAATAATACTTACTGTTGCTTTAGCTATGTCATTTATTAGATTAGTCACCTAGTTGCAAACATTCTGTGGGATTATATCAGAGAAAGAACAGGAATGCTAAGAACTCAGGAGAGTGCTGGAAAGGCTCTAAGATGAGATAGAAGGAGTAAAATGCCTAGTTCATTTTTTTTTTCCCCAGAGGCTAGGACACCTCTGTCTTCTCATATGTCATTTATTAGATTAGTCACCTAGTTACAAACATTCTGTGGGATTATATCAGAGAAAGAACAGGAATGCTAAGAACTCAGGAGAGTGCTGGAAAGGCTCTAAGATAAGATAGAAGGAGTAAAATGCCTAGTTCATTTTTTTTTTTTTTCCCCAGGGGCTAGGACACCTCTGTCTTCTCCGAATGCCGTCAATACTATTTTAAAAGGAGAATTTCCAACCTCGGGATGTATGTGGTAGTGTGTCTAGCTTTTGAAGTCACTGACAAAAAAGATCTGATAATGTTCTATGTTTTGACACTTCCATTATCCCACAAAATAAAGACTTTCTTGCTTTAAAAAAAAAAAAAAGTGGTTCCCTGCTTTAAAGAAAAAGCTTGTCTTCACCTAACAGTGGAGGTTTCATTTATACCCTGTGCAGAGTACAAATTGCGGTGCAGGAGTTAGTGTGGATCAGCCGGGGACACAATTAGAGAGCCTGACATTGGGTTACTGAGACAGAGACGGCTTGCTATGCAACGCTGACCTGTCACACTCAAAGGTGGAGGAAGACCTTAGAAACAACGGGTGTGCTGTGAGAAGCAAGTGGCACTGGTTTTTAGTACACACTCACTGAACTAATTACAGAAAGTTCATTGTGCCGTAGTAGTACTCTGAGTTCCAGCATCTGGGTTAATGTGCTCAGGGTATGTGTTATGATAGAAACTGACGGTTGGAAGATTGTGGTAACCCACTGATAATTCTATTAACATTATATAAATGTGGGGCAGTGGATGTATATATAACATTCCTCTCCTTCCTTTCCAAGATCTGATAAGACGGACACAGGGGTCAGACTGATGGGGACTCACATGCTGGAGCCCCTACTACTAGAAGCTAGCTTGGAGAACAGGAGGCAGGTGTGCTGGTGGCTTCTAATACTCATGTAAATTTACCTACCACACTTCCGAACCCCCAGGCATGGCCAGAAGCAAAGATGAGTCCGCTACTCATAGGACAAAGCAGACTAGAAGGTACTTTATCTACAGGTAGGAAGTCCTCCCTTTAACCTCCAATTAAAGGGAAGAGTGAATCAAACACCCCAGTTCTTTCTCCTTCTCTGATGAATTACATTCATGTAAGTGAGATTATATATTTGTCTTTGACTGACTGGCTTATCATTTATTGATTTTCAGAGAGAGGAAGGGAGGGAGGGAGAGAGAGAGACAGTGAGAAAGAGAGAGACAAACACTGATGTGAAGGAGAAACATGGACTAGTTGCCTCCTACATGTGCCCAGACCAGGAATGGAACTCACCACCCTTAGTGTATGGGATGACTCTCCAACCAACACAGGCCAGGGCTGACTGGCTTATTTCACTTAGCATAATAGTCTCCAACATTTTCATTGCTTGCTATGTTTTACTGATATTTACTTGGCTGTGCTTTTATGAGACTCTCCTTCGAAAGTATTACATTTTTCATAATAGGAAAGAATAAAAAAAAAAAAACAACCTTTGAAAAATTTGTTCATTAACCCTTCAGAGCAACTCTACCAAACCTCATTCTGAAGATCTCATGAAGACCAAAGAATTTTGAAGATTTCATACAGACCAAACAACCCTGCTTTCTAATGCCATGCTGAATGCTTAAGAAAATATGAGCAAGGAGAGAAAGCTGGAAATCCCTATAGGTGTTTTGTGCCTTCTTGGTTGTTAAAGCTTCCACAAAGGTATCTAAAAGGGTTTAAGGCTCATAACAAAATTTGGGATGAGAAAGGATGCCTTACTTTGATAAACTGGAAGAATTCTTGTTAAAGCAGTCACAGACTAATTTTAGGAAAGAGTTGATGTGAAAGTGAAAGATCTAAAAAATGTTCCTTAAAACACTTAGGCTCTTTTACCCTCCCAAAATATATATGTGCCAGGTTCAAGTCCATAGGTGGCAATAAATGATTTTCTAAATATTCCAAGGATTTTTTTTCTAACTCAAGGCCCATATCCAGTTGCAAGTATAAATATGTTGCTGATCTGATCTGCTACAAAGAGTATAGGAGGATAAACTTGGAAATTGAGGCTGGTGTTTAACTCATTTCCTGGGTTTTCTTTCTAATGGTTTCTTTGGTTCTTTGCAGGATTCCACACCACTTCACCCCAATTTGCTGGCCACTTTTAACTGTGTCATGCCAGCCTAGGTAGCAGCTCTGTTAGCCTACTGAATACAATAATGTGATTTGCCTTGTTCAAGAAATACAGTATTATCCTTTATAATAAAAGAGAAACATTCAAATTAACCGTCCCTCCACTACTCTCAAGCCATGCCCACAAGCCATACCCACCCAATCAGGAACAATAATGTGATTTGCCTTGTTCAAGAAATACAGTATTATCCTTTATAATAAAAGAGAAACATTCAAATTAACCGTCCCTCCACTACTCTCAAGCCATGCCCACAAGCCACGCCCACAAGCCAATCAGGAGCAGGTATGCAAATTAACCCAACTAAGATGTTGGCAGCCATGGAGCTGGAGCAAGCAGGAGGCTTGGGTTGCCCCTGGCAATGGAGGAAGCCAAGCTTCCCGCCTGCCCTGGCTGGTCCTCGGCTCTGCTCAAGGCTACAAAGTTTCAATTATCCTATATAATAAAAATGTAATATGCAAATTGACCCTAACAGCAGAACGACTGGGAATGACTGGTCACTATGATACACACTGACCACCAGGGGCAGACGCTCAATGCAGGAGCTGGTCCCTGGTGGTCAGTGTGCTCCCACAGGGGGAGCTCTGCTCAGCCACAAGCCAGCCTGATGGCTGCCAGCACAGTGGTGGTGGCGGGAGCCTCTCCTACCTCCTCAGCAGCGCTAAGGATGTCCACTGTTCCCTGCTGGCAAGTGGTCATCCCCCGAGGGCTTCCAGGATGGCAGAGGGATGTCTGACTTCCAGCTTAGGCCTGATCCCCCGGGGAGCAGGCCTAAGCCAGCAGGTGGACATCACCCAAGGGGTCCCAGACTGTGAGAGGGCACAGGCTGGGCTGAGGAACCCCCCCCCAAGTGCACATATTTTTGTGCACTGAGCCTCTAGTTGGATCTAAAATCTCTAATGACAAAATTATATATCCCTAACATTAATGCAGTGACTTCCGTTTCTAAATCTGTGAATGGCATTATAATTAATGCAAATATATGTATTTCCAATTTGGAAAAAAAATGAGATTTTGTATCTTTTATGTTGAAACTTGGGCTCTTTTACAGAAGAATGCACAGGACTTTAAAGATAAAAGGTTGAGTACTACTGGGTTAGGAAACAGAAAATAAATCTGGCAATAACCAGTAACTTGTTCTCTTCCATATAATTTCTAGTCAGTGATTGCTAAATTTTGAATTAAGTGTAAAGTTTCTGCATACTCAGTGCTTAAAATTTCAACGGTACTATTTTACAGTTTCTAAAGGATAATTCAGACCACTTTCCATAATTTAGTCAATATCTGTCCAGAACTAGAAATGAAGTATATTATCCTTAATATATTTCAATATATTTTTCAAATGTTGAATGTTAGGGTTGTCCAGTCATTTGGCATCCAAAATTAGTAAAATCCCTCTCTAAAGTGGTTGAAATAATAAAATGAATTAAGAAACTAACTGAGGTCACTCAGAGATATACTGGTGTATCTGGAAATAAAACCCAAGGCAAATTTTGGTTCTATAATTTTTTATCCCACCAAGGCACATCTTTGGTAGTTAATAATTATATATCTCCTCTCTTATATTGTTTATGTTCCTTGAACCATCAGTCTTTTAAATGATAATTTGGAATATTTTTAAAAGTTGACCTTCTCATTGTTCCTTATATAGATATTTTCAGCAGGACCAACAATAAAAGAGGAGAAAGAAAGAAAAGAAGGAAGAAAGAAAGAGAGGAAGGAAGGAAAGAATGAAGGAAGGAAAGAAGGAAAGGAAGGAAGTGAAGGAAGGAAGAAAGGAAGAAAGGAAGGAAGGAAGGAAGGGAAAAAGGAAGGAAGGAAGGAAGGAAGGAAGGAAGGAAGGAAGGAAGGAAAAAAGGAAGGAAGTTTTAAAAGGTGAGAGGAAAATAATAAAGAATTATTGTGAAAATCTGGATACAGGTGAATATCACGTTAAATAGATTATTACATATAGACATAACCTGTTCTACCTGTTAAAGAAAAATTGAATTATTATTTATAACATTCTAATATTAAGTCATAATATTTCTGCTATAGAAGGTTCAATAAACTAATAAAAGTATCCACATAAAAAAAGTTAATGCCAACTAACAGAATAAGAATAAATGAATCTAATTTTTTACTAAAAAATTTTAGAAAAACAACTTTCTGTTTAATTTATATCAGTAATTTGTAAGAGACCCAATTTAGCCTATTCTGAACAAAAGAAATATGTTTCTAATTCATATCTATAATTATAATTATGAAGCAGAAGAAACTGTTATAAACTATGCTTCCTATTGTCATTTTATTTAATTTATTTTGCTTTATTAAGCACATCCTTATCTAGCTCTTTAGAAACCAATTCTTTATCCAGGATGGCAGTTTCAAGAATTAAGTGTAAAGTTTCTGCATACTCAGTGCTTAAAATTTCAACGGTACTATTTTACAGTTTCTAAAGGATAATTCAGACCAATCACATACACAATAATGGTGCACTTTTTTCAAAGAACTAGTATTTATGTGCTTTGCCAGTTTCTGAGAAACCACAGCTATCCAAATCTCTGTAAAATAAATAGTAAGAATTTATGAAACCATCTATATTCCATCTATAAAGTCAAATTAAAATATTAGGGAAAACTTTGGATATCGGGGAAAACTGGGAAATATGTAAGAAGAAAAATTGGTCAATTTACTTGAACTTTTTCTTGCAAATATCCAATAGAGTCACATATAATAGCTATGCAGACATTAAATAATCTGAGAAAACATTCAAATATTTGAAATTCACATTTTTCCTTAGCCCCTAAGTTCCTCTGAGAATTGCACTCAACTCAGAAATGCTTGGGAACACAGCTCCTAATTCCCCCAAGAAAACTTTCTTTCCATTTTGATTTTCTCAGCCACAAACTAATCAGTCTTAATTGCTCCCAGCTGTGATCTCTTCTCCCAGGGGTTGATTCCTGCTGGGACCCAAGTAGTACAAAATCATGCAGTTTTGTTAAACTCCAATAAATACATGAGAGCTTTGTAGAACCTAATTTACTATACAAGAGTTCAAGCACTGTAGCAATCAAGTAAACTTTCACTCAGTGATGAAAACTGACCACACAATTAAAGACCTCTTTTTTCAAAGAAGTGACAAGAGATTGGACAATTGAAAATTATACTTTCTACCTTCAGGGATTAAAGTAGAAACACTATATTTTATTTGTCATGTGTATGTATTTATAGTTGTATATGTATGTTTATATATGCACATGTATTAGATTATTTGTGTTATATGCAAAACATTTTTCTTGTATATTTGGAATTTTTATTTAAATTATTGTAATAACCAAAAGAGATTAAAATTAGCTCAAAATTATGTGATGCCATCTTAAAGCAAAACACTTTATGATAATACCAAAAAGTGAATTAACATAGGAAATATTGGCACATTAAAGTCTTCATAAAATTAAATAATTGGCTCTCCCTTACATTTTTTACTGCTTAATCTCAAAGAAAAAAAAATCATAATTTTTTCCAAATATTTAATCCTGGTTATCAAGAACAGCATTTTAAAATATTACCTGAGCCCTGACCGGTTTGGCTCAGTGGATAGAGCGTCGGCCTGGGAACTAAAGGGTCCCAGGTTCGATTCCGGTCAATGGCATGTACCTTGGTTTCGGGCACAACCCCAGTAGGGGGGGTGCAGGAGGCAGCTGATCGATGTTTCTCTCTCATCGATGTTTCTAACTCTCTATCCCTCTCCCTTCCTCTCTGTAAAAAATCAATAACATATATTAAAAAATTAAATTAAATTAAATATTACTTGAAAAGAATATCAGGATTTTAAGTTTCTTAGCTTAATCATAGTGCAAACTCAACCATTTGGTTATTTAATTTCTATTAATTATTTTTGTACAAAGAAAATGAAACAACAAAAAATTATTAGAAGAAATCAACTACATCTGAAAGTGATATAAGATGTGACTGTGGGGTTTTTTATTAAAATCAATGAATCTGAAGTTTCAATTAATGAACCACAATTCACAGCTATCAGCTTGACTGATAAACTTTGTTACTAGGCAGAAAACTGAGGGTAATGAAAAGTATCAAAGCTTGAGAACAGGCAGAAACTGAACAAGTTCAAAATGCCTAAATAAGAAAGTTTGCAAAACAACGTTTAGGAAAATGCAAAAATAATTGTTTTCTCATCTTAATGACCTCACTCCATATTACAACATAACAAGGTTTATTTGTGCTCAAAATAGTACAGACATGGCATCAACATGTCATAATACATACAGAGTATTGTATAAGGCACTAGAATTTTACCACAAATAATGAGAAAAAGCAAAAAAAATGTGTTAATATATTTATACATTTTCAGGATCACATGGAGAGCTTATTAGTATTATTTTTATTTCTAAAATTAATTGTATAAATAATAATTCACAGTCATGTGGCTAAACATGCTATTTTATACTAATCTCCATGCTCTGAAAACCCACTGTTTAGAGAGAAATCAAATCTAGAAAATCTAAACAAAAAAAAAAAGGATTGAGTATTTCATGCCATATTAATGCTCCCACAAAGAACAAACACAGGATGGACCTGGAGAGCATTATGCTAAGCGAAATAAGCCAGTCGGAGAAAGATAAATACCACATGATCTCACTCATTTGTAGAATATAGTGAACAACATAGACTGATGAACAAAAATAGATCCAGAGACAGAGAAGCATCAACTGACTGTCAAACCTCAGAGGGAAGGCCAGGGAGGGGCGGGGGAATAGGTGTAGGGGTAAGAGATCAACCAAAGGACTTTGTATGCGTGCATATAAGCATTACCAATGGACACAGACACTAGCAGGATGAGGACATGTGCTGGGGGTGGGAGTGGCCGGGAGAGGTCAATGCAGGGAAAAGGAGACATATGTAATACTTTAATCATTAAAGAATTAAAATAATAACAATAATAATAATATTGTAATAGCTATGTACAGGCCAGAGCGGGTACTTGAAATATCAGGGGACCACTCTGTAAAGTATATGATTGTCTAACCACTATGTTGTACACCTGTAACTAATACAGAATAATATTGAATATGAACTATAATTTTTTAAAAAGATGGAAAATTGTATATGTTTTTCATTACAATAAAAAATAAAAATTAAAAAAGGAAAGAAAAAACAACCACAAAAGGCCGATAAAATACCAGCAAATTTATTAAAAGAATCAGATTGCTGCAGGTGCAACAAAGACAAACAACTAATAAATTGGACATTGGAGGGCCATGGAGAAGTGAAATGGTTTTCTTTGATGGAGTTTAGAGCTGTTCTAAAATGACACTTTGACATATTGATTATTGTGTATTAAAATTACTTAAGAAACAGCCCATACAAGAAGGACACACTGACCCTCTTTGCCCTCCTGAAAGCAGGAAATAAATTTCCCATGTGAAAGATACCCTCCCTGTACTCCGAGAAAGAGACATCCTTAACACCAGTGATTGGGAATGCAGGGCAGAAAAAAACAGTATAAGTAAACTTTGTTATTTCTTCCCTAATTTACTATCCCAAATCCAAACTACTTTGTCTTGTCAACTCTTCTCAAATGTATTGTTTCTTTGTATGTTCTGGTCACTTCTTTGAGACATTTTCTATGAGCTGCCATACATGAGAAATTAACATTTTTTCTTCTGTTCATCTGTATTATGTCAATTTAATTATTAGGCCAGCCAAAGAACCTAGGAGGAAAAAACAAAAAGTGTTCCTCTCCTACATCTGCAACCATTCTTTTGGGGAGCATTTGTCAATTTGGAAGAGGGGAAGAATCTGGCTTAGCCTAGGCAAGGAGCCACTATGGGGAAAGCAAAACCAGTGGATTGTGCAGTGGTTGTTCAGCGCTGGAAGAACAAGATAGCAAAGTTAGTAGCCTCAAACATACAGCCTGTTTCCTCCAAAGACATGTGTTAAAGTCTAAGGCTGCACAAGAAAGAGGCAAATTGTCTAAGCCCAAAACCTCTGAAAAATAAAGCAGACTGTTCCACAGTATTGTGATGCTGAAGCAAACAACAACAACAAAACAAACAAAAAAAACAGCAAATGAAGTGGTTCCAGTGAACACAATGTTTTCAGTTGAAAGTCTTGGAAGGAGTGGTGCATTGTTGATGCACAGCTGTATTTCCTCCTCC
>NW_005370787.1:5561074-5564496 GCF_000412655.1 Myotis brandtii | reverse complement strand
CCTCCTCCTTCTTCTTCTTCTTCTTCTTCTTCTTCTTCTTCTTCTTCTTCATTTTTTAATGAAGATAGGAAAGGATTGAGTATTTATTCTTGTTCCCAGCAAAGGACTGAGATTCAGAAAAACCAGCAGAGACTCTGATGGTCATGTAGGGTGGGCGAATAAGACAAAAAAGAAGACGGGGTTTTCTCCTTTAGGACATTTGCTGAATTCTGTAGAGGCCTGAAAAGGGAAGCTAATAACTAATGTCACAGAGTTTTCTTCACTTACTTATTGCAAAGAACAAAAATATCCTCCAAAGACAGGTATCCCAGTTAACAATTAGAAAAATTATTCAATGGAAAAATGGGGAAGTCTAGGGTCAAATATAAAGAACAAACCAGAGGTAGCCTGACTTTATCCAAAATCAACTCAGCTTAGAAATGGGAGATTGAGGTGCCAAGTCCCCTGCCTTTATTTTCGAAACAGAGGCAATTGTGATGCTTCTCTCATGGAAGATAATAACCTCATCTGGTGCCTCTGAAATAGTTTTTTCACAGTGGGTGTCATTCAAACAGTACCATGGGGCACCAATTAACTGGTTACCAAAGGATGCAACTTCAGAAGGTGATCCATCTGTTAGAGTTAGCAGACATGTACTTTAAAATAACAATGATTACTATGTTGATTAAAATAGAGGAGAGACAGAAGAAATAGGTAAAAAGCTAGAATAGAATCACAGAATTAAGATGTCTATAAAACAAACAATCAAAAGTTAATTCTGTAACTTAATAGTATAATATCAAAAATTAAGAAATCGTTGGTTGAGTTTACTGGAAGATTGAACACAGGAAAAGGCAGGACAGGTGAAAAGAAAATACACTAACTGAAGTACAGGGAGGAACCAAGACTGGAAGATTAAAGGGAGCATAAGCATGTAGGGCTTAGTAAAAAGGTCTTAAATATGTCAAATTGGAGAAGAAAAAGAATATAGTAGAAGAAGTATCAGGGGGGAAAAACACATGATTTAGAATTGAAAAAAGTTAATAGAAAGGATTAATAAACATTTTGGGGGAGCTCTACAAACCTGAAGTAAGATAATTACACAGTAAGTCATAGGTAGGCACACTGTGATAAAACTTTTGAAAATCAAAGACTAAGGGAAATTTCTAAAAAAAATAAAACTATAGAAAAAAGATTATACCTTCAAAGGAGCAACAAAGAATGGAAATTTGTACAAATGTTCATCAAACACATATGTTAAAATGCTCACAGCAGCACTATTCCTAGTAGATCCAAGCTGGAAAAAAATCCATCAGTAGAATGAATAAATAAAGTGTGCTGTATTTATGCTATGGATCACTATAGGGCAATAAGAAATTAACAAACTATAACAGGAATAATTTCACACATATAATATTGAGTAAAAGAAGCCAGATATAAAAAAAAAAGTCTACTGTATGATTCCATATATATAAAGCTCAAAATCAGGCAAAACTAAGTCATATTAATCCTTTTTTAAACCTTTATTATTGAGAGTATTACAGATGTCCGCTTTTCTCCCCATTTCCCCCCTCCACCCGGTTCCCATCCCACCCCAGGCCTTCACCACCCTACTGTCTGTGTCCATAGGTAATGCATATCCTATCTAATAAAAGAGAAACATGGCAATTAGCCGTACTCATTAGGACTCATTGGCTTACATATAACTAAAACTAAGGTAAACAAAGTAAGGGATTTGGAAGACCCACAGTTAGAAATTCAGCTAGACTTGAGGCAGAACTGGAAATAGATATTTGAGTACCATGATGACTCTGTGTGGCTCTCTTTGATTTTTCTGGTTATATGATTTTTATAGAACCCAAACAAACAAGATACCTGCTTTCAGCAGCCGAGGCCTCAGAGCTGGAGCCAAGCCTCAGAGCTAAAGCTGGCCCAGAATAAAAAAGAAAAGAAAAAAAGGACAGGTTGGGAACTCCAGTTACCCACCAGCCTAAAAACGGCCCTCAGCCCCTCACCAAGAATGGCCAGGCACCCAAATGGGGACCCCCATCCTGAGGGGGGTGTGACCAGCTGCAAACAGCCATCAGCCCCTCACCCAGGCTGGCCAGGCACCCAAGTAGGACCCCCACCCTGATCCAGTACACCCTTTAGGGCAAACCAGCTGGCCCCCGCCCATGGTGTGTGACATGGTAGAGCCATAACCTCTCCATCGGCCCTGCCCCGAGTGTGACAGTGGTGGCGCCCCAACCCCCTGATCGGCCCTGCTCTGTGTGTGACATGGTAGAGCCATAACCTCTCCATCGGCCCTGCCCCGAGTGTGACAGTGGTGGCGCCCCAACCCCCTGATCGGCCCTGCTCTGTGGGTGATAGAGGGTGGCGCCCCAACCCCCCTCCACGGGCCTTGCTCTGTGTGTGACAGGGTAGAGCCATAACCTCTCCATCGGCCCTGCCCCGAGTGTGACAGTGGTGGCGCCCCAACCCCCTGATCGGCCCTGCTCTGTGGGTGATAGAGGGTGGCGCCCCAACCTCCCTCCACGGGCCTTGCTCTGTGTGTGACAGGGTAGAGCCATAACCTCTCCATCGGCCCTGCCCCGAGTGTGACAGTGATGGCACCCCAACCGCCTGATCGGCCCTGCTCTGTGGGTGATAGAGGGTGGCGCCCCAACCTCCCTCCACGGGCCTTGCTCTGTGTGTGACAGGGTAGAGCCATAACCTCTCCATCGGCCCTGCCCCGAGTGTGACAGTGGTGGCGCCCCAACCCCCTGATCGGCCCTGCTCTGTGCGTGACAGGGGGTGGCGCTGCAACCTCTCCATGACCCTGCCTTGAGTGTGACAGGGGGCGGTGCCCCAACCCCCCAATCGGCCCTGCTCTGAGCCTGACCAGGGGCTGCACTTAGGGATTGGGCCTGCCCTCTGCCACCCGGGAGCAGGCCTAAGCCAGCAGGTCGTTATCTCCCGAGGGGTCCCAGACTGTGAGAGGGCACAGGCCGGGCTGGGGGACCCCCTCCCCATCCCCCCAAGTGCACAAATTTTTGTTCACCGGGCCTCTAGTCCTATATAATAAAGAGGTAATATTCAAATTGACCATCACTCCAACACACAAGATGGCCGCCCCCATGTGGCCACCACAAGATGGCCGCCCCCATGTGGCCGCCACAAGACGGCCACCACAAGACAGCCAGCAGGGGAGGGCTGTTGTGAGCGATCAGGCCAGCAAGGAGGGTAGGTGGGAGGGACCAGGCCTGCAAGGGAGAGCAGTTAGGGGTGACTGGGCTGGCAGAGGAGGGCAGTTGTGGGTGATCAGGCCAGCAGGGAGGGCATTGGAAGGGACCAGGCCTGCAGGGGAGGGCAGTCAGGGGTGACCAGGCCTGCAGGGGAGGACAGTTAGGGGTGACCAGGCCTGCAGAGGAGGACAGTTAGGGGCGACCAGGCCTGCAGAGGAG
>NW_005370787.1:5516868-5560689 GCF_000412655.1 Myotis brandtii | reverse complement strand
ATCCTATATAATAAAGAGGTAATATGAAAATTGACCATCATGCCCTTGCACAATATGGCTGCCCCCATGTGGTCATAAGATGGCTGCCACAAGATGGTCAGCAGGGGAGGGCAGTTGGGGGGGACCAGGCCTGCAGGGGAGGGCAGTCAGGGGGGACCAGGCCTGCAGGGGAAGGCAGTTGGGGGCAACCAGGCCTGCAGGGGAGGGCAGTCGGGGGGGACCAGGCCTGAAGGGGAGGGCAGTCAGGGGCAATTGGGCTGGCAGGGGAGTGGTTAGGGAGTGATCAGGCTGGCAGACAGAAGTGGTTAGGGGCAATCAGGCAGGCAGGTGAGTGGTTGGGAGCCAGCAGTCCTGGATTTTGAGAGGGATGTCTAACTGCCCACCAGGATCAGGCCTAAACAGGCAGTTGGACATCCCTTGAAGGGTCCCAGATTGGAGAGGGTGCAGGCTCGGCTGAGGGACACACACCCCCGTGCACGAATTTCGTGTACTGGGCCTCTAGTATATATATAAGTTCCTTGGTTAATCTATTCCTGCCCCTGCCCTCCTTCCCTCTGAGATTCATCAGTCTGACCCATGTTTCCATTCCTCGGGTTCTATTTAATTCATCAGTTTATTTTGTTCATTAGATCCCTTGTTCATTTATTTTGATTTTTAGATTCAATTGTTGATAGATATGTATTTATTGCTGACATTTTTGTCTTTTTTGTCATATTAATCTTGAGGATACATTGACTAGAAGGAGGACTGAGGAGGCTTCTGGGATGCTTGTAATGTTCTAATTTTTTTTTTCCATCTGGATTCTGGTATCACAGATGTGTTCATTTTGTGGAAATTCTTTGAGTTCTACATTTATGATTAGTCCTCTTTTATGTATGTATGTCTGTATATTTTACTAAAACGTTCACATAAAAGTAAAAAAAAAAAGAAGAAGAAGAATTCTAGTTTGTGTTCAAGACACCTGATTCTAAATATTTAAATTTCAATAAAGCTGAAACTATCTCTGAAGGATGCTTTATTGATGGACTTTGGAAGAGTTCTCATGCTGATCACTCTTTCTGGCCAAGTGGGAGAAAATAAAAGCAAGTGAGGAAAGGGGTGGCTTTGAAATGTCAGGCAAAGGGGCATCCTTAGCAAGTTCCCCTTGTCTCCACACCTGACTGAGCTGAGGTTTGATAGGGAGGTATTGTTTTGGAAATTATCTTTGGAGAACTTGTCTATTTCAGCCTTTGTATTATGTCAGGTTAATCTTGGACTAAAATTTAAAATGTATATTTTACATAAAATGAAGATATATATTGTACACTTAATTATCTTCCAGAGATAGTTTCAATATATCCTACTTACCTCAACCTTATCATTGTTATGGCTTTTAGGTATAGTCTCTTTCCCTTTAGGAGTCCTGCCTGGAGGGATGTGCCTCATATATGATCAGAGTTTCCACCAGGGGTTTTGCAGCCACTTTGTTTTAGAGTTCTCAGTTCTTGCTGTCCATAAATTGGTATAGTTCCTTGTTTTATACCTATGCTGTTGCTGATCTCCATGTTTTTGGTGATTTTTTTTTCCTATCTTGGGAAATAAGGAAGTGATTCTCATATACCTTTTGGTCTCTGGGGGACAGCAGTTAATGTCAGAAGAACTGTGCCCACAGTTAAATAGCCTGTTGCTTTTTTATCTCAATCATTTTCTTCTGAAAGCCCATGAGGATTGCTGACTTTCTGGGCTTGGGAGTACGAAAGCACAGCTTTATCCTATACTCAGAACTTTTACTGCCCTGGAGTCCACCCCTATCTGTTCATTCTGGCCTAACCTGCCAGACTACTTCCTCATGAGGGTAACTCTTCATCATGAACCTTTCAGGTCTGTCTTCACCTCCAGGTCCATCAGTCTATCAATCTGTTTCTGAATATCTGAATCCTGATTATATGTAGTACTCAAGTTATTTCTCAAGCAGCTGGTGGGTCCCCTATGAATCAAAGAATGAATGTTCCTGAGCATTCTTAAGAATGTTCCTAAATATTTTATGAATTAGAACATTTCTCTGCCAGTACCAGAAAATCACTGTCTGTCATACCCACAAGTATATCAAAGTTACAACTTTATACTTCACACGATACCAAAATAAGTGTCAAAAATCAATGCTGCAGGGCAGTCAAGGGATAAATCAATGCAGAGAGTTGTAAGAGCTGAATCTTAAGTTTCTTTCCAAGATTAACCTGATGTAAAACAAAGGCTGAATAGACTTCTTCAAAGATACCTTCCCAATCAATTCTTCCATATTCAAACCTCAGCTCAGTGAGGTGTGCATGTCAGCAGAAAGAGAAAATTTGCTAAGGATGCTCCTTTGCCTGACATTTAAAAGACACTTCTCACTTGCTTTGATTTTCTACTGCTTGACCAGCAGGGCGACCAGCATGAAAGCTCTCCCAAAGGCAGTCAATTTGAACTGCAGTCAGTGATAAGAAAAAGAACTAAGAAATATTGAAAAATACTCATTTACCTACTGAAGTCTTTCTTTCTTATATCTATAGGACTATACTATTCTTGTTCATTTAAGATATTGAATTGGCTCTAGGAAATTGCATTCCCTCATACATTTCTTCAGCTCCAGTTTTGAGAAAACACAGGAGGTTTTTTGAGGAGAGAGGGGTTAATCCTCACCTGAGAGTATTTTTTTCCATTGATTTTTAGAGAGAGTGGAAGGGAGGGAGGAAGGGAAAGAGAGAAAGAGGGGAAAAAACACATATTTATGTGAGAGAGGCACATCGATTGGTTGCCTCCTGCACAAGCCCCAACAGGGGCCGGGAATTGAACCTGCAATCCAAGGTGTCCTTGACCGGAATCGAACCTGAGACCCTTCAGTGCATGGCCGACGCTCTAACCCACATACTGACCAGGCAAAACCACAGTTTTTCAGGATAGGTTAAATTCTGAGGTAACAGAAAAATCCCCAAATCTCAGCAGCTTAAGATGTTTTCTTTCTTACTTAAGCAAGTGGGGGTGGGTCTAACTGCTGCTTGAGGGGAACCTGTCTTCTGCATAATGGCTCAGCGTCACACCTCCATCTCAGTATTTGTTTGCATGACCACATGGCAAGGGTGAAAGTACTCAAGAGTCTCAAAATTAAAGGACTCATCTTGGAAGATGGGTCACTTCTGCTCATATTTTACTAGTAACATAAATCAGTGGCCACACAGAACATTAAGAAGGTAGGGAAGTGTCCTCCTTCTCTGCAATCTTGTCCTAATGGGAGGCAAAAATGAACTATAAAATATACGTTGAGTAATTAATGTGTTATACCAGTCACCTAATCTAGACCCAGTTTTAATGTTTAATTAATATAAAGGAGAAAGAAATAATTAAACATAAAAAAGTCAACACTAAACAAGGAAGGGGAAAGATTACTCAATTAGTGAATCAATTTGGTATAGCTTCATGGAACAATTCCAAACTTAGCCCAGTAGGAAAGAGTGATTCAACAGCTCAATGATATCAGCTATGAGCACAAGAATGAGGAGTATTGCTGTGTCATAAATTAACTTGTTAACCCTAATTCCAGCCTTGTTTCTGCACCCATTTCTTTGCATGGCCTTCCATAGGTCAGAGTGGACTTCTGCATCCCTTGATGGGTGGTTTCTGGAACTTTTTTAGCCTATGGCATGTATGTAGAAGTGTGTAATTTCTAAGCCAAGACCTTCATGTCCTCCTGTGTTTCCACTTGCTCTCTCTGTCTCTGCCATTCCTATGAGAAGAACATACCCCAGGTGGTGCTGTTGTCCCAGCAGAAGGATGAGAGGTACATGAAAAGGAACCACCTAGTCCCCACAGCTTGAAGCAAAGCTGCCCCAGGCATCCCATAAATCTGTGCAGAGCCATAAAGTGAGCTCAGTCTGCATCAATTGAACTTCCACCAACTTCCAGAGAGGCAAGAACAGTTACAAACAGTTATAAATGATTGTTGTCTTAAGTCATGACATTTCTGGGGAATTTGTTAAACAGCAAGAACTAATCAATACATGGACATGTGCCAGGCACTGGTCATTCATAAATTACAGTAGATGAGAAAGAAAGAGGAAAGAAAGAAAGAAAGAAAGAAAGAAAGAAAGAAAGAAAGAAAGAAAGAAAGAAAGAAGAAAGAAAGAAAGAAAGAAAGAAAGAAAGAAAGGAAAGAAAGAAAGAAAGAAAGAAAGAAAGAAAGAATAAAGAAAAGAATTGAGAAAACAAAAAGAATGGGATGCTATTACACAAAGAAAAAGAAAAACATTCTTAAGGATTAGGAAAGAAATATGAGAATGAATACATTTAATATGACTATTTTCTGAACAGTCAAAATACATGAACTAAGACCATATGTTTTGGTTTGTGACTACAGTATACATAAAAAAAATTGCAAAGTTACAAAATTTGACATTTTAATATAAGAATTCATTTTATTTTAAAATCAGGGGGGAAAGGTGAAACTGGAACACTGTCCAACAATATACATGAGTGACCATCAATAATCATTCTATAAAATTATAAACTTGAACATAATATCTACTACAGTATCCTGTTGGATTAGAATTTAAGGAATGTCTTAGTTTTGAATGATATGATGTTTAGAAAAACAAAAGAAAGCATTATTTCAAACAGTAAACCCATAGAATTCAGAGACTTAATTAAATATATAACAATGTTAATAGAATTTTCAGGGTAAATTTCAGAATGATAATTTTTCAAATGAGCTATTTAAGAAAGCCAAATTGAAATACCTTTTGAAATAGAGACTAACATCAAGAAATTATCTAGGTCCTAGCAAGTATGATTTGGAGGGGTTATGAGTCCAACTCAAGCTTTCTATATTTTCATAAATAGGCAATGGTAAAAGCAAATAAAAGAGGATTGAGCAAGTCAGGAGTACATGGGAATCAAGAGTTGATGACTTGGTCAAAGGGACCCCTAGCTGTTTTTCTTTCATTGATGTTACTGAGAGTATCAGCCCCAAGGATTCTTACCATCATTTGTATCAGAATCACTTAAAATGCTTTTAAAAATACAGGTGGCCAGGCCTCAGACTCCATTGGTGTAATATTGGTATTTTTAAAAGATCTGTATACCATTTTAAAATGTAACCAGTGTTAATAGTTATCACTACTTTGACCTATTCCAAGTGTACATAAGCCAAGTAATGATTAATTCGTTACCAACTCTCCAATCCCAGGCTGTTCCTGATCTCATTGCATTCAACCTGATTGGGTAATGCTCTAATAATTAAAACTTAGAAGAACTGTCACATTATCAAATATTTACAGAGTAGCACAGTGACATTTTTGTAAGCTGTGTCTCACAGTAGTCAAGGTGGATTACATAAATAAAGGCAAAAGATTACCAGCTAGCCCAAAAAAGAATCTGCTATAGCTACAGAAATGATTATTTGTATGAAAAGTACTGGTTTCCAGTATATGAAGCATAGTACATGTTTAATTTCAGCATTATGCGTGGAAGGAACTGAACAATAGAAAATAACTCTGATGTCATAGTTTCAACTTTTGAAAAACAGAATGCATGTTAACTATAGATAACAATTGAAGCTATATTTACAGGCAAGTTATAAAACAGTTACAGAAAAAAAATTTAATTGAATATCAACTGAAGACCAGGTTGATAAAGTATAGGAGCTAAGTACATGGAATGCAAAGGGCACACGACTGGACCCTTTATTGAAAAAGGAAAGGGAAGGGAAGGGGAAGGGGAAGGGGAAGGGGAAGGGGAAGGAGAAGGGGAAGGAGAAGGGGAACAAAATTGAGCTACCAGCTGTTAAAGTGTGCATACATTTTTTGGGTTACGCTGTATATTGATATGTTAATATCTATTCTGTATGTGTGTGTGTGTGTATGATTATTTTATTAGTTTCCTAGAGTGTTGTAGCAAACTACCACAAACTGGGTGGCTTAAAACAATAAAAATGTATTTTCTAACCATTTTGGATGCAAGAAGTGTGAGAGCAGGGTGGTGGCGGGGAAGCTTCAGGGAAGGATACTTCCTGCCTCTTCCAGCTTCTGGTGGTGGCCAGCAAGCCTTGGCATCCCTTAATTTGCAGCTATGCTGCTCCAATCTTTTCCTCTGTCTTCACAGGATGGTCTTCCCTCGGTGTGTCTTTATCCCTCTTCCTATAAGGACGCCAGTTATTGGATTAGGGCCCATCCTAATCCAGCACGGCCTCATCTTATCTTGATTATATCCGAAAAGACCCTATTTCCAATAAGTTCATATTCACAGGTACTGGGTAGACGTCAATTCCCGGGGACACTATTCAGCTGGTGCAGTATATAAGGCTTTTACAGAGGGACGGAGGGAAGGGGAGGGGAGAGAAGAAGGCTGGAGGGAAGAAAGAGGGAGGGAGGAAAAAAGGAAGAAAGGGAAAATCAATTTTCTCACCTAATATCAATTATTTCCCATAGCAAATAACAATGAAATAATTTGAAACTTACTGTGCCATCCTCACTGCTTGATTACATTAGAAAACTCCTTTTGGAGTTACTTTCTGTAAATAAGTTGATGTGCTTAAAACTACAGAACATCTCCAATACTCATACAGTGAAGTCTACAAAACAGGTATAAATAGGTAGTTAATTTGGTTCATCATTTTATTTTGACTATATATATATACATATATATATATATATATATGCCAAGCAACCAGAATGACATGCTCTGACATGCACTGCAGAGGCCAACCAGCCCTATGGGGGCCCCGATCAGTGCCCCCACTGCAATCGGGGGTGGGGCCGGCCAGCCAACCTCCCTTGTCCCCTCCCCCCTGCCTCTAGTTCTACATATAAGTGAGATCATGTGATATTTGTCTTTCTCTGACTGGCTTATTTCACTCAGCATAATATTCTCCAGGTCCCTCCATGCTGTCCCAAATGGTAATAGATCTTTTCTTTTGTACAGCTGCATAGTGTTCCATTGTGTAAACATACCACTGTTGTTGTTGTTTTATCCTCTACTGATGGGCACTTGGGCTGTTTCCAGATCTTAGCTATTGTAAATAGTGCTACTGTGAGCATAGGGGTGCATACATCCTTTCTGGTTGTTTCCGGTTTCTTAGGATATATTCCTAGAAGTGGGACCACTGAGTCAAATGGCAGTTCCATATTTAATTTCTTAAGGAACTTCCATACTGTTTCCCATAGTAGCTGAACCAGTCTGTATTCCCACCAGCAGTATACTAGGTTCCCTTTTCTCCATATCCTTGTCAGCACTTGTCATTTGTTGATTTGTTGATGGTAGCCATTCTGGCAAGTGTGAGGTGGTAACTCATTGTCGTTTTAATTTGCATCTCTCTGATGATTAGTGACTTTGAGCATTTTTTTCACATGTATAAACTGAGGAACAAAATAGGTCCAGAAACATGGAAGCACAAAACAGACTGATGAATCTCAGAGAGAATGGGGGTGGGGAGAGGTGGGAAGGGATTAACCAAAAAACATGCCTAACCCATGGACCCAGACAATAGTGAGGCAGGCTGCCGGGGGTGGGGAGTGCAGAGTGGAGGGGTTCAATGGGGGAAAAGAAGGAGACAGCTATAATACTTCCAACAATAAAGATACATTTTTAAAAAATAGGTAAAGATCTTGAACAGCTTTGGTAAAACCAAACAAACAGAAAAACGTTTAACAGTAAGGACTGTGCTATCCATGTTTCTCTTCCAAAGGGCAATCTGATTATAACTCTCTTCCAGGTTTGGGAGTTACTCATCCTTAGGACTAAAGGGAGGAAATGTGTCTGCCTCCTCCCCCACAGCTGGGCAGATGATGGAACAAATGGCTGCAGGCCTTTAGAGCAGAGGGAGGCAACAAGTTTCCTGACCAGGCAAACAGAGTGGATAGGGGAGTAGAAGGATGGGAGGAGAGGAAAGAAAATGGTAAAAGAAGCTGTTTTTAATGCCAGAAATGTAAGAATGCCTTTGTTATAAAACACAGGCATGGATTTCCTGTTTCCATCACCTGTGATTGGTGAGTTATTTTTGCATCTATTAATGAGGTTACACCCTGCACTGAGATTTCATAAAAGCCATTTTCCTGACTAGGAAACAAACAAGATATTCTTCTCTCTGATTCTATTTCTTCAGTGACCTTGGGAAAGCTAAACAAGAGAATGGTCTAGGTTGCACATTAACCTATATGTCTGAGATTGGGTGGGGAGAAGGAGCAGTCAGGCTTTGTTAACTCCAAGGAATTATTTACCTGTGAGACGTGGTTCGGTGTTATTTACTGACTTTTATTTGTACCTTGAGAAGTTACAAAAAGACCGGAAAGTGAGTTTCCCTAAGCTGTGGAGGAAAAGTTCTCAAAAACGTATCAATATAGATTTGGCCTTGAATGATGCATCTCAAATCAATTCTGACAAAATAATCTTGTGTGGGTGAATAAAAATTAATGGAACATGATTCATTGTGGGCATCAAATATTCAAATTAATGAAGAGCGGAGCCAAGTAGACACAATTATTTTATTCCCTGGCTATTACCTGCATGCTGCAGTGGACAGAGGAATTTGGAATGTGTCCTTTATTGCTGCCACGCGGCTTCGGGCACTGGCTTGGGAATTAGGGATTCATGCCTCTACATAATGATATATGATTAGCACCGCGAAAGTAATTGAACTCTTTGTTCGAGACAGTCCCTTGCAGTGTCAGCAAGAAGCTGGAGCAAACTGTGTCATTTAACAGAGTTATACTGTAAGTGAGAAACCCCTCTGATCCCTGCACAATTAACTTCCTAATAATTTTGAGGTTCTCAAGATTAAATGCGAGAATTACTGTAATAGACCATGTAAGTGTGCATCAGAGAAATAAACTGGTGCAAAGGCACTTAAAGGGATGGGACATTTAAGAAAATTAATAATTGTTCTCAAATATAATAAGAGACAGGTGTCAGGCTGTTAAAAGGATGATTGTTGTAACTGGAGCAGCTGAGAATGGTAAAAACACAGCTGTTGCAAAGATTAGCTGTATAGTAACAGAGAATGTTTGTTTTGCTTTGCACTCTACCAAACTCAATTATATTGCAATGAGCTCATAAAATATCCAGAAAGTGAAGTAATAATGATATTTATAGCTATTTTACATAATAAAATACTATAACTCAAATCATTTAGCATAACTTTATGCCTTTGAAATCTCAGAAAACTGGCTTTATTATTTTTGAACTTTCTCTCAAATTTCTTCATTAAATATATGAGATATCTCAAAAAGCATTTTAAGACAATAATGCAATTGCATTATATTGCATTCGAATTCAAAATGATCAATTTTTTTAAAGTAATATGTTCTTTTTGAAGTTCACTAGTTCCAAACACTCTTTTATTCTGGGAGTTTAAAAGTTTTATCAAAATGTTGTGGGGGGTTTTAAGATTTTATAGATTTTTTAGAGAGGAAGGAAGAGAGAGAGAGAGAGAGAGAGAGAATCATTAATGGATTGCCTCCTGAATGCACCCTGACTGGGGATCAAACTCGCAACCCAGGCACGTGCCCTGACCGGGAATCAAACCTGCCACTCCTTGGTTTATGGGCCAACACTCCAACAATCTGAGCTACAACAGCCAGGGCCAAAATGTTATTGTATTCAGTGTGATGAGCTGTATTTCAAGTAATTCTGTAAAATTTAATGAGCATTTCTCCTGGATAAAGAGTGGACTATATTTGGTTCAGTCTTGGACTCACTGACCTTTAGGGGAAAAAGGAAAGAAGGAGTGATTGCTTTGTAATTATTATCAAATAATTTTTTTGTTTATCACAATACCACCACGTATATTATCTAATTAGTTAACATCCTCATGTACAACATAGAACCTAGAGCAGAAAAAAGGAGTATCAAAATAGAGACATGACTATATTTAAGGCTGCCTGTGGAATCCTATATAATAAAGAGCTAATATGCAATTGGTCATCATGCCATCACGCCATCACACCGTCACACCAGGGTCGGGGGACCTGAGGCCACGCCCTCCACCCTGCGCTGGGCCAGGGGACCTAAGGCTGCACCCCCCACCCTGCAGGGCTTGATGGGGGTGGGGCAGGCCGGGTCTGGGTCTCACGTGATTTGGAGGTACACATGGGTGGGCGGGGACTTGACTCTGGGTCCCACAGCATGCCCCAGACTCTGACAGGAGGGAGATTTTCACATACATTTTACTAATTTTCTTTAATCTCTGACACTTCTATTATAAAGGGCACATAGCAATATTAAAATATTTCCTCTAATTAATTCCCTTTTAATGTGCACAAATTTTGTGCACTGGGCCACTAGTTTCTTTTATAAAAGAGTCTATGAATGAAAATGGATACCAGTCACTCATTCACAACTTTCTGAAAAAGAGTCTAAATTCCTTGGTGGTGGGGAACTGAGTTTATTTCTAAAGCTTTTGTTTATAATATTTTTTTGATAAATTATAAAATTTCTTTTTTATGCCTCTTAAGCCAATACCATCTCATGTGAGTTCCATTTTCATGTGGATGCTAGTTCTATCAAATATGTGAATTGAATAACAAAATATCAATATACTTGTGCTGATAAATTGCTTTGAGAGTTGATCTCAAACTCCATTCTTATGCAACTTTGGAGATTCTTCCATGTATTTAATATATGTCTGATGGCTGGCTAAATAAACATTCCTCTTCCTGTTTTAAATCAACTGGACACAAGATACTAGCCATTAATTTTTTGTTAGTTATCAGAACAGTTTTGTTTCTACCTGGATAGGTTTAAATCAAGCATTCTTCTTTATATTATTAAACTAAATTGATACTGCAGAATTCAATTGCTTAGAATTTATTATTTGGGTTTTTTCTGCCTTGTTTTTGTTGGTATGTTCTTTTGTTTTTTGCTGGAATAGGGTTGCTATGCAATTAAACTTCCACTTGTCTTAGATAACCACTGTCCCAAGGTTTAAATTTGGATCCAAGGTTTCTAGCTGGTTTTCTTGCAGATTCTATTTGAAAAATCGAAGAGAATATGTGAACTGATAATGAATTACAATAATACTGAGCTTTTCTCCTTTTAAAAAAGGAAAAAGAAAAGGTATTAACTGTGTTAGAGAAATAGTTTTGGTTTAACATTCCTACTAGTAACATTTTGGTTGAACTTTTTTTTCTTTTTTTTTCTTTTTTTGTGTGTATTTTTAAGAGCAGTTAGTTCACTGATGGACTCCAAAATCTTAATTAAATTTTACTTGGAAGAGGGTGGGGTGGAATAATTTAATGCAAAATTATATTGTTGCTGCTGATATGGATGACTATCAAGTGTATATCTTCAGGTGACATCAGCATTGTTGTAGCATATTTAATAATATATGGTAATCAGTTGACTTTTCCATTATCTGTCATTGAAATTATAAAACAAACTTCTCTAGATCTTTTATTTTTCATCAAAGTAACTGCCAGTTGAACAAATGAGCTAGAATTCTTAAGAAAGTTTGTGGATATATAAAGATGTATGCAAGTAACAAAAAAAGACTATTATATTCAGTTCTAGATTTCTGACAAATCCTAGAGCATAGAAAACCATGAAGCTGGGTCCTAGAATCCATAAAATCTAGGATTTGGACTCTATACTATGTCAGCAACAATGAATGTGGGGAGGCATTTCAAAATCCCTGTAGTTCTTTATATGCCCTGTGCCCTTATATTATTTGAATGTATTTGTTGCTTGTTTGCTTCCCTTTCCTCCCTTGCTCTCTGCCTAATGCCTATTTCCAAAAATGTGCCAGAGGTATAAGAGTACTCTATTGTCTTCTCATAGTTCTGTGCCCTGCAGTGTCCAACAGACCTCCTTTCATTTAAAGTGTTCGCAATAAGTGTAAATAGACTGATCAGATGAACACTATAGATTCAAAACTGGAGAACAAAAGTCCAAGATAATGCATGGAAACCAAAAAGGAAGATGTTCAGAAAGCAATAGGGAAAATAAATGAGAAATAGCAGAAGATCTAAAAAATAAAAAGAGGCCAGCAGACAGGCTTCAGGATAGTTGCAGCCACTGGAAAGTCAAGATGATTTGTCATTCATTTCATTCAATACTCAAATATTAGTCAAGTGCCAGACAGCATGATGAACACTGTTTGATGGCAATGAATAAGACACACGTCGGGTTGCGTGTGGGAGGCAATCAATCGATGTGTCTCTCTCACATTGATGTTTCTATCTCTGTCTCTCTCTCTCCCTTCCATTCTCTCTAAAAAAATAAAATAAATAAAAAATTAATGGGAAAATATCCCCAGGTGAGGATTAAGGAAAAAAAAATAACACATGTCTTCTTTGAATTCCTGTGTTTTTTGCCTAGTGGAAAGCATAGTGAAGGAAATAAATACTATGCTTAGGTAGATGTAATAAGTGGATAAGGATGGGGTGGTCAGCCAGGACTTCTGTGTACAGATAAAAGGATTTAAAAGGTGAGAAGAAAAAAAAGAACAACCATTCAAAAAGTGGGGAAGAAATATTTCCCAACAAAGTGAGCATGTGCCAAGTTCCCAAAGTGAGAATGTACTTAGAATGTCCAAGGAACTGAAAATAAAAGCCAGTGAAGTTGGACTGGTGAGTGAGAGGAGTTTGGCAGAAGATGAAGTTGGAGAAGAGGCAGTGGCAAGATAATGCAGAGTCTTGAAACCAGAATGAGGATTTTATTCCAAGGGCAACACCTATTCCAAGAACAGCAGGGGTCATTATCTAATTTAGCTTAAAAGAAAAGAAAAAAGAAAACACAAGACAGTGGAAGTGGGAAGGTCAGTTGGAAGCCCATAGAAACATCTCTGATGTGGGATTATGACAGCCTCAATTTGGGCTATTGTAGTGAAGACAATGAAAAGTAGCGCTCTTTGATCCAACAGCATTTACTAAAAGATTAGCTGGTAGAGATGGGACTCAGCAAAGTAATGAACCAGGGCTGACTTTTAGGTGCCTGGCTTGAGAAACTGGGTAAAAGTTAATGCATTTACTAAGATGGGAAACCCACAAAAGGGAGAGAATACCAAGTTTGAGTGGAAGTATGAATCCGGGGTCTTCTTTTAGGTGTGTTCATGTGAAGATGCCTACTAGATGGCCAACTAGACATGTCTGTATATGAACTTGGAGATGAGAGGAGATGTCTTGGCTGAGATATTAGTTTAAAAATCATCAGCACAATATAGTATTTAAAGGAATGAAAATGCATGATTTCAACCAGGAAGAAAAGAGACGTTAGAAAAAAGATCCAAGTACTGTAGTAGGTAGTTAGATGGGCATGAGCAGAATAGGAATGATAGGCCAGGTGCAGAGGGTTACCAGAGTGGAGGGCTCCAGGTACCTAGCAATGGGCGGAACTACAAGACCTTGCATGACCATTTTCTTAAGTATTAACCCCTGGAATGTGACATCTAGACTTCAGCTGTGTTTCGGCTCCAGGCCCAGAGAAGCAGCAAAATCAGATGGAGTGACTTCAGGACCAGGTGCATTGACCTATGACCTCCCACCCCTGGTGCCAACCAATCAATGGAGACCAGGAGGGGGCACACCTATAAAGCGGATGGGATCTCAGAACTGAGGACCCAGCGCGTGCTCTCTCTCTTTTTCTGTAGCAGACCAGAGTCTCTCCTCCCTCTTCTGTCTCTCAAAGTGTGTTTCTCTCCCCCTCTTTCTCCGAAGCTCCAAGGGCCTTTCTACTACCTTTGTAACTTTCTAAATAAACTTCTCCTTATAATTTGAGTTCCTTGGCTCTGCATTCTTTCAAGCCAAACTCAAGTACCAAGATTGCTGAACCAAGGTTCAGACTAACTCACTGCTAACAGTACCACAAGAATTAGAAATGCCATGATTAGAGGTAAGGGGGAGGGTGGGAAGATAGTAAAGGGTAGAGAGGGTCAAACATATGGTGACAGAGATGATTTGAAGTTAGGTGGTAAGAACACAATGCAATATACAGATCAGGTATCATATAAATGTACTCCTGAAACCTGTATAATCATTAACTAATGTCACCCCCAATACATTTAATTAAAAAAAAAGAAAACAAGTCACCAAAGAGAGAGAGAGAGAGAGGTCATGACTAGTGCTATAAATTGTTCTGATTCTGCCCTAGGCAGACCTTCTTAGATCTTTCCAATTAGGATCAGCTGTATGGAACAGGCATCGTCTTCATAGGATCTTCTGGTGGAAATGGAAGATTCACTGCTACCCAACTAGGAGACATAAGTGACTGAAAAATAATACCAGGTATTAATAATTTGAAGTTTCTGTTTTAGTGCCACCCAGATAGCTTTTAATTAAGAAACATCATGCTACCGTACTCTAAATCTTAAGACTAGTCTGCAATCTGGGCAAGAGGAAACCTTTTTTCCATGTAAACATTCAAGCTATATGCCAATTATATAGAAAGCCTTAAGATTCCTGGCTGCAATCAATTAAAATTACTAATGAAATACTGGTCTTCTGTATGCTAAGTCATAGACCTGTCTTTCCCACTCTCCACTGGGCATGATTTTTCCTCCTTGATTAACATCAAATCTCAAGAATGGAGCCAAAGTTATTTTTGATAGAAGTAAAAATGACTGATAACATTTAAAATATTAACTTTCTCTGAGGAATTTTCTTCTCGACAAAAATTTGAGAAATTATGGTGGCATTGAAAACATTAAAGGCAGAATTAAAGTCTCCAATGATAGAATCTCAGGTGATTGCATTCAGGAGAGATTAATGAGGTTGGAGAGGGAAAAGGAGTTTTATGCTACTATTGCTAGAATGAACACATTCAATGAAAACCAGTTTTGGAAGCAGAGAATACAGATTTACCTAACATTCATATCTTACAGATCATGTCCCCTTCATCAATTATAAAATCATGATGCCTTTACTCAAGTGAATTCTGTATAAAGGTAAAAATGAGGTGTCAAGCTCCCCCTCCCCCCCAAGAAAAAAGATTATTTTTTTCTAACTGAAATGTATGTTTCTCAGAAGGTTAAATAATAATGATAATACTTACGGTTAGTTTTATATTTATGTATTTACTTTTTCCCTCCAAAAACAAGGATATGAGATTACTTTAAAAATTGCTTTTGGCACTCTTCCTTGCAGGAGAAACAAAAGCAGCACACGCTAGAAAGTACTAGATTTAAAAGTAGAGCAGAGGCCCTATTGTTTGAAACACAGTTCAAGGCAACACAGACAATAAAGCCATTGGCGGGGGTAAAATTTAACTGATCCTTTCAAGGTTGAAAGAGATCTTCAATCAAAATGTTTCTCTCTCACTAGAGGAAAAGCTCTGCATTGACCTGATTTAATAGTAAAACCTACTGAAATAGCTCTCACTGGGGAAACATAAGCTAAAACAAAATCAACAACAATAAAAACCCACTGCAATTGTGGTAAGTAGACTTGTTGAGCTGTATTTCTCTACTTCAA
Organism: Myotis brandtii; assembly: GCF_000412655.1. Taxonomy (NCBI): domain Eukaryota; kingdom Metazoa; phylum Chordata; class Mammalia; order Chiroptera; family Vespertilionidae; genus Myotis; species Myotis brandtii. Next base: position 5,545,279 of record NW_005370787.1, on the reverse strand, counting down.
AGGATACCACAAGTGAGAGGATTTTTTTTTAAAGTAAAACAAGTCAGATAGACAAAAACATTTTTTTGAAATGATGTTACTCCCATTAAGTTGATTCAGTTTTTGTATACTCTTCTCAGCAGACTTTAGACATCTATAATAATAAAAGTGTAATATGCTAATTAGACCAGACAACCTTACGACCTTCCAGACATCATTCTGGACAGCCTTCCAGATGAAGCCGCAGCAGCAGGGGATGAGTCAGAGTATAATAGGGACGATCAGGCAGGCAGGCAGAGGCAGTTAGGAGCGATCAGGCAGGCAGGCAGGCAGGCAGAGGGGTTAGTGGCGATCAGGCAAGCAGGCAGAGGCAGTTAGGGGCGATCAGGTAGTCAGGCGAGCAGTTAGTGATGATCAGGCAGCCAGGCAGAGTGGTTAGGAGCAATCAGGCAGGCGAGCAGTTAGGGCAATCAGCAGGCAGGCAGAGTTGTTAGGGGTTGTCAGGCAGGCAGGTGAGTGGTTAAGGGCAATCAGACAGACAGACAAGTAGTTAGGGGCAATGAGGCAGGCAGGCCAGCAGTTAGTAGCCAGCGGTCCCGGATTGCGAGAGGGATGTCCAATTGCTGGTTTAGGCCCAATCCCGTGGCAGTCGGACATCCCCCGAGGGGTCCCAGATTGTGAGAGAATTCAGACCAGGCTGAGAGACACCCCCCGTGCATGAATTTCATGCACCAGGCCTCTAGTTTCTTACATAATATTCAAATAAAAGGGCTCTATTTTTAACACAAAAGGTTATTTATGGTTGCTCTCATGTGTTTACTATCAATGTCACTGACCTGCCTTCAGCGCTGAATCCACTAGTAAGTGTTCTAGTGCAGTAAATGAGTCACAGAAAATTGGATGTTAGCTTATGTTTCATGGGAAATGGGAAAATTTTTCTCGGAAAGTTGGGGATATGATTTTCATCCTAGTCACTATCTTTTAATGGCTCTATTTGTTTCCCAACTGTAGACTTCTTTTGTCACCATCACATCTGATGCACAGGGCTATCAAGTGGGACCTGTTAAAGTCAGTCAGTGTTTTGAAATGATTTGACAAGGTGCAATCAATTTGTCTTCTTAATTTCAAAATGAAGAACAACCTAAATTATTACTTCTAATGATCCAAGCTCTGAGTAAATTTGATTGGTGCACAAATCCATGATAAAGAAATGTTAACAGTAGTCATAATTCTGACCCCTCCTTGAATTGTGGGAAGCAAATCAGAGGCCACACAACAAACCCAGCTCCATTATTAATCTCACACCTGAGTAGAGCTGCACAGTTAAGTCTTCACTGCATGAATTCAAGCCACAACAGACAACTGGATTCAGTGATAACCCAAAAGAAAAGTTAAGTTAAAAAAATGTGAAAACAATAAAATATAAGGCTTCCTTTCACCAAAAGTCGCTTTTACTAAAATACAAATATATTGGATTTTATCATAATTTATATGAAAATAATGTAAACTATCAATAAAGCCAAAGCCTAAACTAACAGAATAAATTAATTTATAAAAATAATTTTTCAGGTAATTCCACAATTGACTATTCCTTTTGTCTGAAATTTGAATTACGGTAAAAGTATTCTCCTCTCTTTCTTTTTTTATCCTTAATTGTCATAGTTATTTTTATATTTTGATCAATGTTTCACTTTGATAATGCAGATCTCTCCTAATTATCAATTTTTCTCAAATAATTTTGTGATCCTTAGCCTATATAAAGTGTTGGATACATAGATCATCATTAAGACAGTGGCCTGCATTATGAATAACTATAAATATATCCATTGACTGAACTATGAAATAAAGGGGCAATGTCAGTTTAGAGTGGTATTAGCTTAGGACGGGAAGAGGAGAAATTACTCAGAAAATATTTTGCTTGCCTATTAATGGGAAGCTGTTGTTTTTAAGGTAGTGTCGAAGTAATTTTACTGTAATAGTTTCACCTGACTTTTAGCTGTTTTCAACATAAAATACAACAATTTCTACACACATACACCACACACAATTGTGCTTTTATCTTTTGTTTGTGCTTTTGTCTTAAGCCCTGCATCTGTTTCAGGCTGATCAATGAGACCTTTTGGTGGTGTGAATTTTCTAGTCATCAGACATAAATAATGATCTCATGTTCACTTAGCATTTCACTCTCTTTGTACAAGGAAACCTATATTCAGTCTAGATCAGTGGTTCTCAACCTTGGTTGCACATTAGAATCACCTGGGAATCTTTTTAAAATCCTGATTTCTGGGCCTCATCCTCCGGAAATTCTGTTTCTTTGTTACTAATGTTGTGGCCCCACCCCATAACAAAGAAACAAATTTCCTGAGGATGAGGCCCAGAAATCAGGATTTTAAAAAGATTCCCAGGTGATTCTAATGTGCAACCAAGGTTGAGAACCACTGGTCTAGAATCAGTGTGGCTCTTCCACAAAATACAACGTGGGGGCGCGCACATACAGTGCGATTGAAACTTCATGGCCCCTGTGCAGAAGTCGGTATTTTGTGGAAGAGCCGGTATTTTGTGGAAGAGCCACACTCAAGGGCCAACGAGCCGCCTGTGGCTCGCGAGCCGCGGTTTGCCGACCACTGGCGACCATCCTCTTTCCTAAGCTAGTAACTACAGCTGTGACCCATCCATCAGATGAGTAGATGATGTTAACACAGATGTTAATAACAAAGACAACTATAAAGTGAAAAAATACTGGCCCAGCTGGCATAGCTCAGTGGTTGAACATCGACCTATGAACCAGGAGGTCACAGTTTGATTCCTGGTCAGGGCACATGCCCAGGGTTGCAGGCTCCATCCCCTGTGGGGGGCATGCAGGAGGCAGCCAATCAATGATTCTCTCTCATTGGTGTTTCTATCTCTCTCCCTCTCCCTACCTCTCTGAAATCAATAAAAACCTTTTTGAAGTGAAAATATTGGTTTAAAAAGTCATATGTTCCTCAAAGCTAATTGTTATTGATTTTCATATTTTTGAAGCTTGTTTCAAGCAAAACTATTTAGCAAAGAATAATTTGAATTATGGTAATTCAAACCCTTTCCTGAAAGCAAATGTCAAAAGCTTTTGACTTAAATTGTTCAGTTTTGCCCTGGTCAGGTGGCTCAGTTGGTTGGAGTACCATCCCATACACCAAAACGGTTGTGGGCTGGATTCCCAGTAAGGGCATATACCCAGCTTGCAGGTTCCAACCCCTGTCGGGGTGCATGTGGAGGGTGGAGGGCAATTGATGTTTCTCTCTCATATTAATGCTTCTCTCTCTTTCTCTCCTTCTATCTAAAATAACTTTTTTTTAAAAACACACATATCCTCAGGTGAAGATTTAAAAAATACTCAGTTTCATCTTTCATGGTCAAAGATATAAAAGTTCTCCTCATGACAAAACACAGTTTAGTTGGAAAATACTTTCAAGAGATTGAGCAATAAATAGGGCAATTTATGTAGCAGGGAAGAGAAGTGTAATTCTTGAGATCTAGATAAAGCAAAAATTCAGTAGGCTGATAGAGTTTCTGAAATGACTTTTTTTAGCAGATTTACTGGTAAGACCCACCACCTTCTTGCCTCATATTATGACTAGCCTACACCAAATCTCACCTCAGAAGAACATTTTTAAGATTTATGACTATATTTTGAGCTATTATGATTGTCATTTGATTTATAATTTGTGTAGTAAATTTTCTAGCAATATGCAGTAAAATGACATATAATTCGCAAATCATTTTCCATCAAAATGCAGAAAGGAGGGATTGAAATAATAATACATTATATAGCATTCCCTGACTTGTCTCTCCTCCCCTTCATTCCCCATGTCCTCTCTGCCCACGGTTTCATGTCATAACCCATTCTGTAGGCATCTTATGCTTTTTCCTCAGCTTGCAGCTGAAACATCTTTGATCTATGTGTTCACTGTGTTAATGTTCCATATATTTTCATAAGAAATAAATGATACTAATTTTTTCTAAAGAGATCCAGGGGGCTGACGGTGTAAGGGAGATTATTGTTCAATCTGGTGGTTACAGTTAGAGAAGTTTAAAATTTAATAAGGCTGTTCATATTCTCACTCCATAGGCATAGTATCTAAGTTCATAGAGAAGACACTTTGTTTGATAGAATATTTACATAATCAGAAAAAGAGGACTGAACAAATAGCACTGATGAATTCCCTTCAGCATGCAACTACTCTGTTCTTTTGGTGGTAAAATCATAAAATCACCACTCTGATCATGTTTAAACTAACGGAAAGCCTCAAATGCTTTTCTGACCATAGAAAGATGTTTGATGATTGGGCCAAATAGATAAAGCCATGAGATATATTTAATTTTTAATCAGATATCATTATTATATTTGTAAAAGTTATATGACCTCAAAGAGATAAAAAGAATATGAAATGAATGTAGAATCCCCTAGATTTTGAAGATTTTTATAACTTACAAAGGAGGATATTTAAATATGAAGAGCTAAAAAATGCAGAGTCCAATCAGATAATATAGCATCATGGGTGAGAATTTCAGATTTCCATGAGTAGCCTTGGAAAATAGACTTCTAGGGCTACTAGGGTTATGCCTTTAAATATAAGAAATTATAAATTCAACCTAGGATTTCCCATCATTGTCAAGCAAGATTGTATAATGAATATTCTGTCAAATGTGCTGGTTATTATGCAGTCACAACCAGTTGAGACAATATCCCCCAAATTGCTTGAGATGATACAATTATTTATTTAACAAATAAGATTCATTAAACCTAAGGAAGATATAAAATTAAGTACAGAAAGGCCTAAGAAAATCAAGCATATGGTGTTAATATTTTTATATTAAGATATCTGGGCTTTTAGTTTTTATGATATGTAATGTTCAAGAGAATTTGTCCTATTAAAACAACCTTGTAACTCCAATTTAATATGTGTCACTGAATAATTGATTTCAACTCTTGATTTAAAGTTGAAAAGTGTAAATGAAATGCTAATGAAAAGTATTGGACATTTAATGGAACTTTCAAATACCATTTTAATAAGTTTAATAAGTAAAAGTATTACTTGATTACTTGAGTACTTGAAAGTTGGTCAGTCATAAAATTAAATTACTTAAAAAGTACATTTGACTATATCAAATAAGAATTTAGTTAAAATATTTACTGTTAATATTTTAATGAGCACCAATCATTAATTAAAGATCTTTTTAAAGTATTACTAAATTCTAGTTTATAACTATATAAATCCATTCATTATGCTAAAAAAGAAATATACTTTAAAATGTATAACTAATACATTTAATATTAATTTTAAATAAAAATATCTGAATAATCATTAAGATTATCAAAGAAAACTCAAAATCATCTGTAGAATCACATTCAAGACAATGACTTTTGGAAGAAAGAGAATTTTTATTTTTTTTTTCCTTAGAAGTACATATTATGCCTGGACCCTATAACAAAATGTGAACAAGAATTGTTAGAAATTAGCAATTAGCTTCTAAAATAAGTAAATTGTGTAATAATTTCAACAAAATAGGTGAGCTAACTATAGTCATTCTTTTTTTCTCTTGAAGTCAGTCAAATTTAATTGTATGGAGAGACACATCTAAGGCTATTAATGATCTGGTTTGGCTTACAACATTCCTACTCCATTTCACTTAAAATTTAGTGAACATAATTTTTGGAAACAATGGAGCAGTAGTTTCTTTTAGTTAATGGGGAAAAAAGAAGTTCAAGCAAATAATCATTAGAAATAATTAAATTTTATTTTAACATAAATACACACATATTTGTTTGCCTTTCTTTATATATAGTTCTTTGTTTTTATTATAAGTTAACAAGCTATTACTCTCCACATTCAGAAACTCATTATCTAAAATTATCAGTTTTATTTTTTAAAGTGGTCTAAGAACATAAATGTACTACTAGCAACACGATCAGAAACAAAAAACATCAGCTGATATTCCTTATCTGAGTTTTTTCACAGTTATTGGTCAGACCTAGAAACCCTTTTTTAGTGACTCATCTTTAGAGTCTTTCCAAAGCATTCAACCTGTTTTTCATAGAAACAAAAATAGATCTTCTACTGTATCTAGGTATATAGGTAGATATGTACATATGTCAAAAAATATAATGAAAGTGTATATTACAAAATCCTAATGAATGTAACCTTATTTCCTTCCCCATGTCAACACCATAAATGAGTAACTTTATTATTTGTCCAAACTGACTTCTGCCCATTCAAGTCCTTGATGTGTGTAGCAAACCACCAAGAACAAAAAGAAGGAAGAGAAGTATAGAAGGAAGGGACAGAGGAAGGAAAGAAGGAAGGAAAGAGGAAGGAAGGAAGGAAGGAAGGAAGGAAGGAAGGGAGGAAGGGAGGAAGGAAAGGAGAGAGGGAAGGCAGACATCATATGAGTTTAAGCTTCACTATTTTTTACCTATGTTATAACAAACAATATCAGATAACATATATACAGAGTAATATGCTAGAGCCAATACATATAAGCTCATAAGAGTCCATTGTTAAATTTTCAGGAAGTTTGAAAGTCAGTCACTAAGCACAGCCATTATCAAAAAATAAATTATATAAACTTAAAATTAAATAAATTTCATTAAAATCAAAGGCAGTAAATACTCAAAACTCATCTCTTCCTAATTATTTTAATGCCTTTTATGTCTTATTATCTATGTCCTTGAGGCTATTTATATTTGTTATATGTATGGTCTCCAAAAAATCTATATACACACTTTGAATAATTATAAAGGCAGTGTTCATTAAAATACACTCCATTTTCAAAATTGAGCTCTCAGCTGTTAAAGTGTGTATACATTTTTGGGGGACACCCTGTATTTATGATGGAAATACCTATAATGATGTTCTACTAATATCTCTTCCTAACTCTTCTCAGCAATGTTACACTGGTACCTTGAAATTAGCCATAGTAGAAGTATTTATACCATGGAAACCAGAAAACAGGGTTGATGCTCTTTGGGGTGAGAAGGGCGGGGGACACAGCTGCTAAACATTTACCAGCATACCATTGTATTTGGACCTAATATGTTACTAAAATATATACTGTAAATATTTTTGTCATCTTCTTAAAGTACTAACATTTATTTCTGGACAATGAACCTTCAAAACATTCCTGTAGGTCATTTCTAAATGTGTTACCCAACTGTACTCAAAAAGAAGAATAGTACTTTGGCAGGCTCAATGAGAAATCAATAAAACACTCTGTCTTCCAGTCCAGACTTGACTCATTGAATTTCATTCCATTAATTGTTAAAAATATCTGTCAGCATATATTTTCAATCGTTGGATGAGAGGCTAAATGACTTCATGTTCTATTTTATACATTTATATGACACTTACAAATTGAATTGAAAACACTCCCACAATGAACATAATAACCTCCCAATCTCAGCTCTCTACCACTTTGTTTCTTAGAACGATACTTTACCTGCTCCAGACTTTTGCTGGACTCCAGACTTTCATTGGGTAACTGGAATAATGGATTGAGAATTCTGCCTATAAAAATCTAAGTTGGTTTATATAAGAAAGAACCGAGTTACACTGGGGAGAAAATTTAAAAATCAGTTGATCTGGGGAAAAAAACTGTGGTAATGTAGTAGAGTTTTTAAAGAAACAAGGGAAAGAATTTTGAAAAATAGCTGCCACTGTTAGGAAGAACAGTATATGAAAGCTTTTAGAGATTAATAACAATAAACATTTTGTTGATTATTAATTACGTAACAGGTATTTTTTAAGTGGCTTACATGTATGAACTCAACTTAATCTTCCTAAAACCCCTTTAAGATACTAATTTAATCTTAGAAACATCTATTTTACACATGAGAAAACCCTGGAACATTGAAAATGAGTACATTGCTAAAATCAATTGAAAAGTGGCAGTTGGAATTCATACCCAGGTACTGTGCATCTTAGCTCATTCACTTAACCTTTAGACTGTAGTAAGTTTATTTAAAAATATGCTTTCTGGCTATGTCAAAAACATTTACAGAAAACATCAACAAAGACATTTTACTTTCCAATACTTTTGAAATTAAGATTTGTGTTTCTATTAATCATGTTAGCACATTTGAACTGGCCTCAGTGGAGTAGTTTTATTCAGATTATAGAAGCAAAATTAAAAGAATCTGAAAACCAATGTGTTAGTCACTGTGACATTCAAGAAAAATTAAATATAAAATGAAATTGTCCTACTTAATGTGCTGTGGCTAAAAACTGAAAATTTGACAAGATTTTCATTGTAATGTGGGTGGGTTTTTTTGACAACTTACAGTTAAATCAATCTGCACATTAAAAATCTTTACATACGGCCTCATACTCTTCTTTTAATAATAGGAATTACAACAGAAAAACCTTCTAGACTGAAAAAGACAAGAAATATAAATTCAAAGTTTATTTTGCATTAGATAAGAACTCATGAAAACAAAGCCTAACCTTTCCAGGCATATGCTATCATAGGAAAAACATCCACTTAATTTACTGGTGGCCAGAAGTTCAGTCTTTGACCTGTCCTTAGAGGTTTATGTGCTAGAAAATGCTGGAAATTAATGAAGTGGATACTCCATTTAAACATTAGCAGCAGAGCACCAGGAAAAGGCCAGAGGGAAATTAAGAAATAAACCGAGGTTCAGAAAAGAAAAAAAAAGTAGAAGAAATCTTTGCCTTTTGCATAGTCACCCTCCCCACCTCTAACTCCTTTTAGCTTCTGTCTATAAAGGTGAATGGCATTTTGTTAAACTTAAGTCATTACCAGATGCACCACTGGTTCCTGTACAGCTATTTTTTTTTAATCCGACAATTAAACTGACAGTCCTTTCTTATAACTTAGAATTTTTATTTTATACTTGTTGAAAAAAGTTAAGTTTACATATGCACATAATGCTATTTATATCTCACTCTCTTGTGCTCATGAAAAAAGAAAATAGATTTAAAAAATTGGTAAAGGAATTCCAAAACTTCAAAGGATCTTACTGTTTTGTTTTGTTTTTTGTGTATTTTTTAAATATTTTTTATTGATTTCAGAGAGGAAAAGAGAGGGAAAGAGCAATAGAAACATCAATGAGAGAGAATCATTGATTGGCTGCTTCCTGCACATCCCCCAGTGGGGATAGAGCCCACAACCTGCACATAGGTCATTGCTCAACCACTGAGTCATGCAGCTGGGTGAGGATCTTATTCATTTGGATCACTTCCGACCGTCACTGATAACTCTGTCTTCCCATAAAATATCGTTCTCTGTGCCATCTAGAGCATTGGTGATGCTGCTAAAAATATGTCCAAATATTGTCTTTGGGGTTTTCTTACAAGCCTCTGACATTCTACAGGTTTTGATGCTGGTGCTTTCTTAAACTTATGTTGACAATCAAGATAACAATCAAGACCTTCTGCTATAGACTGAATGGTTGTGCCCCCCAAACTTCATATATTGTAACCTAATTCCAAAAGTATTGGTACTTAGAGGTGGGGCCTTTGGGAGGTGACTGGGTCATGAGGGTGGAGCACCATACAGGTTCCTTCTACCAGGTGTAGACACAGCAAGAAGAGGGCTATCTGTGAACCAGGAATCAGGTCTTCACCAGACTTCAAATCTGCCTGTGCCTTGATGTTGGACTTCCCAGCCTCTAAACTGTGAGAAATAAGTTTTTGTTGTTTATAAGCCACCCAGACTATGATATTTTTGTTATAGCAGCCCAAATGGACTAAGACACTATCCTATTAAGGTCCCTATAGTATATGATTGAGATTTTGAGGGTTTTAGTTTTCTTGTCATGCAGCCAGAAATAACAGCCAGGTTGAGTACATACACACAATAGCACATCATCACTTTCATCTGATCAGTGTCCACTTTGAGATTCCATCAATTGGAAGATATATCACAATTTCAGAAAAGTTAACATGTGGGGAATATACAGTTTAGAATTAATGACATTAAGTGTTTGAGCCCCTCCTTGTTAACTTGGGCAAACTGAATTGACATCTTGACACAGTTTTTTTAGTCATTAGAATTAAACGACTGCTGATGAATTTAACTTGTCTATGTGACTTTACCTTTCATAAGAATATCAACCTTCCTGCCCTCAAAATCCATTATGTTGGCATTCCCTTCATTGCCCTCTATGCTTGGATCTGAAATGATTATGATATCAGTAAAGTTTGCTTTCCCAATTTCTCCTCCCTTGGGCAGAGTGCACTTTGTAAACCCCTTCTTCTCTAAGAAAAGGATCCAACATTTTTTTTATACCAAGTAGTAAAACACACAATAAAGTACTGTTCAATTTTAAGTTTAGCTCTATAATCTCTTCTCTAAGACTTAGGACAGTGGTGTTTCAAGATTAATTTTATTTTTAATTTGTAAATATTATATCATCTTTATACTATGTAACCCCAATAGGGTCTAGAACAGAACATTGTGACCAAACACATAAATATTTCTGCATGAAAATGTATGAATTATAATACTAAGAGGGATGAAGGTTATAAATGCCCTTACTTAAATTCAAGCTGGACTTTGCCACCAAATGAGATCAGGTGAGATGAGTTTTGCCACCAAATTAGTTACCCAAATTTTTAATTTTCTAAGCTAATGGAACTCAAAATTGCAGATATGGGTTTGTAGATATATGTTAAGCATAGCGATTCCAGGTTTTGCATAAATATTAGGCATGAGCTAGGAGGTAAATGGTATTTTAGATAGATGAAGGAAGTGGCAGGTTTTCTCCATTCTCAAGTAATCACATCATATTTGGAGAAATGGATAAAATCCACACTTGATGTTGGCCATGTGGCTCTGAAAGTTTTCCTCAATGCATAATCTTCTTCTTCCTTAAAGTTCTTCATCTCAGAAATGGTATTTCACCTGTCCAATTGCTTAAGCCAAAAACGTTATAGTTGTCCTTGGTTCATTTCTCATCTCTCCTCAAATGAATAAGTCTTATCAACTCTACTACTTCCAAATATGCCCTTTTGGGGCATATATGTTATAGGCCCTGTAACATCCAGTCTACATTCCGTAACTCACATTGTATCTTCTCTGAATTAAAATAACTTCCCAATGCATCTCCTGTTTCTATTCTTTACTCCCTTCATGGCTGTTCTCCACACAGTAGCCAGAATGACCTTCAAATTACAAATCAGATGTCTCATTCACCTGCTAAACCCCCCCAATTTTTAGTATGACCAAGGCTTTCCATGACACCTCCCCTTCTCTTTCTCTCCCTCCTGTGCTTTATTTACCCTCATCAGCTTTCTTTCTTTTCCAAATAAGCAAACTCCTTCCTTCTTTTGAGGCTTTAGAATTTTCTGCTTAGGGACACTGATTCCCCAGGTCCTTTCCTCTTGCCCTTTGTATTCACAGGTGTCAATTTCTCAGCCAGGACCTCCCTGGCTCCCAATAATCCAAAGGAGACCTAACCCCCAATCACTTAAAGTACGGTCCTGATTGATTTTCTTCCAAGTACTTACCATTATTTGAAGTCATCTTGGTGAAGTGTTTCTCTACTTAGTTGGCTCTCTCTACCTTCTAGAATATAAGCTCCATACAGGCAAGAACTATTTACCATTATATTCCACTGCCAAGACCAATGCCTGGCTTATAGCAGAGGCTCATTAAATATATTCCTAATGAATGAATGAAAGCCAAATAATTCATTGTTAAACATGTGTTTTCTATAATTGCAGTCATTCAAACTACTAGTGGTCCTGGTTTGCTTAGCCTGGGCTCACAAAAATTGGAGTAAACTATGAACATTTCAGAGAATGATGATTTGTCAAGAATACCAGAGCATGGGGACATTTTTTACTTAATTTAATACTTTGGCTATCTAAATCACTACTGTGGATCTGTAACTTGGGTTATATTCATGAGTACTTTCTGTGAGCCAGGGTTGCTATAGGCCTCTATATATACTACTAGAGGCCCAGTGCACGAAATTTGTGCAGGGGGAGGGAGTGTCCCTCAGCCCAGCCTGCACCCTCTCCAATCTGGGACCCCTCATATTGCAGGGCAGTCTGGGCAAGGGGCCTGTGGTGGTTTGCAGGCCGGCCACACCCCATTGGGGTAGAGGTCCCCATTGGGGACGGTGCAGGCCTGAGCAAGGGGCTGGGGCAGTTTTCAGGCCAGCTATGTCCCCATGGGGTGAGGGTCCCCGCTGGGGGGGCGTGGCCAGCCTAGGTGAGGGGCTGAGGGCTGTTTTCAGGCTGGCCACACCCCCTTCAGGGTGGGGGTCCACGCTGGGGTGCCTGGCCAGCCTGGGTGAGGGGCTGAGGGCCATTTTCAGGCCCCTCCTTCAGCGGCTGACTAGGGCGGGCTGGAAGCTTGGGTCATCCCCGGCAACCCAAGCCTCCCGCACACTCTGACCTGTTCTATGGCTGTCGCCCACAGGCCTCTCCTTCAGTGGCCGGCCCAGGCGGGAGGGAAGCTTGGCTTCCTCCATCGCTGAGGGTGACTCAAGCCTCTTGCCCACTCTGGCTGGCTCTGTGGCCGCTGCCATCTTTGTTCTGCTAGCTTGCATACTCTCCTGATTGGCTGGTGAGTATCATGAAGTGATGGTTAATTTACATATTTTCCTGTTATTAGTGTACATATGACATCATTTTGCCTTTCCATCAACCCTGGAAAAATTAAGTGACTTTCCAACATCTCATATCTAAAAAGCTATGTCACTGGTGTTGAATTCAGATTCCTCGAAGGACAAACCTGAAGAAATGATTTGAGTCATTCAATTTATTAACTGATTTTAACCTTCTTTTAATGATTCAAATGTAATTCTGAAAATATTGCTATTCCATAATGAAACGTGGGGTGCAGGGAACGGATCTCCCTTTTGCAGGTTCTTGCCTCATGAAGTTTGAAAAGTAAAATTTGTAGACTAAAAGGACTTATTAGTAAAATGGTGGAAATTTATTAGAAGCAAATAAAAACTCCCCCATTGGGAGAGGTTCCCAAGGGGGTAACCAACTAAGCCCCTTTTTCTAAGATTTTAAAGGCTGGAAGTTCTTTGTCTCTTCATGCTCCCTTCTAATTGGACCCTTTCCCCATTTTATGACCCTGTGCTTTTCTAATTGGTCAGTCTTTTGCAGAATATCAGTTTCAAAGTCCAAAACCCACATGGTGCCCCCCTCCCGTTTTTCCCCCTTATCTTGCAACATTCCTCTATCTCCCGTGAAAATATATTTCTCTCTTTCCAGCATTTATCAACATTTCTCTATCCTCTGTGAAAGTATGTTTCCTTCTTCCTGATATCTTGTGACTTTTCTTTCTCCTCTGTGAATGTAGGCCTTCCTCCTTCCTTATCCTGTGGCACTTTCTATTCTCTGTGAATGGATGCCTTCTGGTAGTTCCAAGCCCTCAACTATGCATTGTTCCCCCATGGACTCTCTTTATTCTCTAAACCTATTTTGTCGCCATTCCGTTCAATAACATAATTTAAAAAATAGTTATCTGAGTTCTATGGGTTGTAAAGAACATGAAAATAGAAGAGTTTACTATTTCTATATTGGATAGGTTATCTTCTCTGGAAAACCCCTACAAGTCGGTGCCTCTAGGTTTATTTTCTGATATGCTTATAGAAGAGATAAAGAAAGAAAATCTTGTCATGAAAATAACCTGGTTTGCAGGGAGATGATTTTAGTAAGGAAACCAAATCTGCCCTCTTCTATGTCCATGACCTGAATGGGAGTATACTTTCAATAAGAATTTAAAATTTTCTGGTATAATATTTATAAGAATGTTAATCCTGCCATAGTAAAGAAAATCAAGAATAATTATTAGGACAAAATAATTGTTATGTAATCAATTAAAACTTTAAGAAAAGGATGTATTGCAACCAAATTGATGTTAGACTAGTCTCTTGAAAAAGCCAACAAGGAGACTACGAGAAAGTCTCACACTGTCTCATAGGCTATTTATGTGCCTATTTAAAGATTGTCCTGCTACTTTGGGCTTAATAACATTTTATTTGGCTTATTTTCTCATTTCTTTTTATGTTGCAATAAAGTGAACGTTTCCTTAAAAATGACATTCACATACACACACAAAAATAGAATTTTAAATCAAAAAGTTGTCTTGAGTTTTATTTTCAGCTCTTCTTGTCAACACTTCTCCTAATGCTGCTATATTTAGTGGAACTCCCTTTATAAGCATGTAATGACCCCTTCAGCTATAACTATCCCTGTTAATATTAACAGCTAAAGTTTGAGGTGTGATTGTAAATGACTTTTCACATGCCAAAAGTGGTTTATTTACTTATTTTTGAAGTGTCAAATCTTTCTTTAACTGCTGCCTTTACACAATGGCTACAATAATCCCCAAAGAACCATTTTAAAAACTATTACCTAAAGTTATTTTAAAATAAAGTGTTTTTAAATTATAAATACTCCCAATGTGTGCTAAACATAGAAAATTTAGCACTGCAGAATAATTATTAAAAACATTTGTGTCTCTTTTCAGATTTCTTTAAGGAATCTTATAATGGCAAAAGTAAAGGTTAGTCTTCTGAATGATACACAAGAAAGAAATCTAAGCAATCTGTATATTAATCCTATGGCCACATAAAAATTATTACAGCCATGATAATAACCATAGAGAAAAATATGGTTTGAAAATGTTTCTAATGGGTGTACTCATCTTATTACACAGTGCTGCCATCACACACGCCCCAGGGTATATTGCTTCAGTGATTTTTCAGTAATTCAATTTTACTAGATCTTTGTTGCCCTGTTTCTCAGTCTCCCTCTGAGACTGAGAAAAGACCACCACATACTGGAGGAAAAGCAGTCATTATAACAGTTGCAGCTTGTGATTGACACAGAACAGGCAGATTAGCCTAAATGGGGCTGATGTGGAGTCCTCATTTATGGACTCTAAGAGGAGGGCTGGAATTTAACCAGTACCCGCCCCCATAAACTAAGCTATGTCTTTACCAGTACATGAAGCAATAGACTTGGAGGCTCAACTCCTACATTTTCTCCATAGGAAGGGTTCTACTGACATTCCTTACTGCATTTAATCCTCCTCATAACCCCGTCAGCTCCTGCTACAGTTCTCATGTTACAGATAGAAGATACTGAGGCACAAACAGCCAGTCAGTCTTGGGCAAGGGTTTGAATAAAAGCATCTTTGGTGACAGGTTATTCTACTGATCATACTTCCTTTCCAGATATTGAAGAACTGAGAGATTTATAAGTGCATAAAGAGGGCAAGGCAATGATTCTCAGTTGTTTAATGAATAAATAATGGAATATGTATATGAATATATACATATATGGAGAGAGAGAGAGAGAGAGAGAGAGAGAGAGAATATACATACTGTATACTAATGGTTTGGGTAGAAAATACCAAGTTTTAAGAATGAATGTAAGAGAAAGGTAATTATAAAAATTTAAAATCAGAAGGATTGATGTATGATTGCTTATTCAGAAAAGAGGACTTTTTTCCTATAAATTTCCATACATGAAATCACTCTTCTACAAGTATTTAGAACATCCTTCATAACATTAAGAACAATTAATTGCTTTCTATTTTAATTTATTTTTTTCTCTAATAAACTCATGCTTCACATATACCATTAACTAAAAAAAGAAAGAAAGAAAG
Organism: Myotis brandtii; assembly: GCF_000412655.1. Lineage (NCBI taxonomy): Eukaryota > Metazoa > Chordata > Mammalia > Chiroptera > Vespertilionidae > Myotis > Myotis brandtii. The sequence goes on along the minus strand of NW_005370787.1, from coordinate 5,529,664 downwards.
GAGGAAATAAAAGAATTAAGAGCTTGAACTTTATCCTCAGATTGCCTGGATTCAAATCAAATTCCTGTTGGTGGGAAACAGGACTTGCATTGGGGTTCACCCCCGAGCCAATGATCTTTTCCCCGGGTTAAACTGACAGGCCTCTATGGCAGGTACCTACCTGCTCCCCCAGACAATTCAGTAGCAGAGGAGGGGAGGGAGGGGTGTTAATCCCCTTGAATGGAGAATGATTTCTTGGGTGTGAAGCTGTAGCTTCCTGGTGAAGCAAACAGACTCAGTGTCCAAACTCCTCTTTGCTTCCCTCCCTTCATTAATATCCAGCTAACTAATCTAATATCTAATGGTAACAAACTGTACCTCCGTTTTCTCTCCTATGAAATGGAAACTGAGGATTAAACGAGGTGATACAAGTGAAGCAGCTAAGACATCTGATAAACATTAAATGATAGCTCTTACATCAAAATAACATGCAGCAGTGATCATTTGAATTTCTCAGATGACAAAACTGTTTCAGTTGTCAACAATTCATACTAGATCTGCATTGGATTATTTTGAATCAATTCTCCAGCAAATAACAAACGTATTGATTGCCAGTCTGCCTAAATCTTCAAATGATAAGGCTTTCTTAAGTGTGAATGATAGTCTTATGGCTACAAATATCTCATGCCTCTTGCACTTTAAACCACATTCTAAACCACTCATGAATCTCTTCATTTAGGCATTTGGAAGTGTGAAACCTGAGAAAGCCAGTCTAACAATATCCCTAAAGTTACATCACAAAAGATTTACAGGTAAATAGAGTCATGACAAGCATTTTCCTTTTTGTGCCTCATGAAGTGTGGCTTTTTTTGAAAATCTGCAAAGAATAAGGTTTATAAGTCCAACATTTTACCTCTGAAGTTCCTGGTTTTGTGAAGGTTAGATGAAGGAGATATGGTTAAGCAAATAACGCCCAGGATTTCAAGAGTAAACTTGTATTGCCCCAAAGCAGCAGCTAGCATTTTTTAGCCCTTCAGAGCAAAGAGCTCAGACTGCTGATTTATAACCCCAGGCTGCTCACTGCCTTAAAGGGCTCCCATGGCTGATGCTGAGGCACATGGAAGAATGAAGACGTGGCAGATTCCATCCATTCCGTAGGACCTGTGGAATCTGGGTGGAGGTTTGCATTGCCTTGCATTGCCGCCATTGCTCAGCTGGTTTTGCTTTACGTGCAGCAGGAACTTAGTCATATGATTAGGTAGACTTTCCGTTACAGTTAAAGTATTGTAAAGTGGGTGCTCATTGCCCTCTGTGAGTCACTCAAATATGAGGAAAGTTGGGTTTGTTCTTAGTTAAGCTAATAGAGGAGTCATGTTAGGTGCCTACAGGAATTTCAGAGATCATAGGTGGGGTGGCATAATATAATACCTCGAGGACAAGGACTTTGACTCATTTATCCATTTCTAAAATAGGGCATAGACACGTGCTCATAAATACATTAGTGAAGAAATGAGTAAGCCAAAGCCTGGAGTTAGTGATTTAGGCAGTAAAAAGGAAAAGAAGACTCAGAGGATAGGAGGAAAGGAAGAACTAGGTACCTATCATGTTGGCATAATAATAGGGTGCCACAGGCATAGGAAATTAAATATCCAACTAACTCAACACACATTTATTAGTTACCATTTTTGTTGTTAGTTTTCTATATTCCATATTTCACTCATTTTTTTGAGCTCCTTCACAATTTGCCATAGTTAGACAACACCTATGTGTGCTGGGGTCAAAAGACACTCTGTTGGAGTTGAAAACAAAGTGCTTTAAATGCTTTAGAGTACTTTCAGAGAACTCACTGTCAAGCAAGAAGATCTTGTGTAAGAAACCAAGATAATGTATCTATTCTACTAGAAATGCTCTGAGAAAACCCTACAAAGTTTGGGAAAAGCCATGGAAGAAGCTTATCTCTGAGCATGACAAGGTGAAGAGAGACTTCCTCAGAGGAGCCCAGAATGTAGGTTGTCTCCCACCTGCCACTGTAGCTGCAAAGGAACCCAGCCCAGGGCTGCACGGACACTCCACTTCTTTCTCGGCACAGTCTATGACAGGACTGCATCAGCCTGAAGTAGGGACATATTTTTGGAATCATCTTTCCCCAGATGGGGGAAGGATGGCTTTTGGGGAGCTTATCTGCCGGGAAGAGGCCTCCTTTTCTCATCCATCTTCCAGAGGGGCATCTTTATTCTCATTGCAGAGACACCGTTGAGCCACACACCATGAATTATGAACATAATGTCTGGCCAAGTGAGTTTCAATTTCCTTCCTCTTTCTCAACTTTCTCTCCTATTATTCTTATAAAGTAAGGGGATGCATAGTTTGAGTGTGGGGGATGAGGAAGCTTTCATCCTGGCTCTTATAAACAAGTAGCCTCTCTTCACTATTCTTCTTACCTACTCTCAGCTATAGGGATAGAATAATGGCTCTCTTCCCGTTCTAACATATTCACAAATTCTGTGACAAAGGAGAATTACAGTCACAAATGGAATTAGTGTTGCTAATTGGCTGACTTTAAAATAGACAGAGTATCCTGGAATATCCAGGTAAGTCCCAGGTAATTGGAATTTCCTTAAAAGTGGAGGAGGGAGGCCGGAAAAGAGGCCAGAGTGATGTGATGTGCAAAGGACCAAATACTGCATGTCTTCTCTGGAGGAAGGAGCCACAAGCCATGGACTGTAGGCAGCCTCTCGAAGCCGGAAAAGTGTGGGCAGCAGATTCTCCCCCAGAGCCTCCACAAGGAATACAGCCAGGCTGACACCTTGATTTTAGCTCAGTGAGACCCATGTCAGACCTACAGAACTCGTAAGTAATACATCTGTGTTGTTTTAGGCCACTACGTTTGTGGTACTTTGTAACAGCAACAATGGGGAATGAATGAATACACCTTGTCTAGAGGTCCCAGAGACCTCTCTGTTTAGATTATTTTTGTTTACAGGATGCTACTCTTTCTTGGTCCTATATCTCTTACCTTTTTATCACAATCTCTTTTGTTAACGTCTCTTTATTATCTCTAAAAATAATTTCTTCCCCAGGTTATTCAGTTAGCTCTTTTTTCTCATGCTACAGGAATCACAAATATGCTGAACATAGCCCAGATTCAGTTTGCAGATTGTTTTTGTCTCTGCAGGGTTTTCTACAAGCCAAACTGAAATGCATTTAAGTGGATATGTGTCCTTTAGTTTTCCCCATAATTCATACTATTCCATACTGTATTTCACCTGGCCCCCTTCCCTGGTTTACATTATTTGTTTTGTTGTTAAAAGTTTTGAGTTGAAGATCCCCCTCCTAAAACATAAATTTGTGTTAAGATGTTACACTAAAAAGGATTCTTGGCTCAAATAGGTTTAGAAAATGCCAAGTTAGACAAAGTAAAGTAGGTTGTTCTATGTCAGGAACTGACAGCCTTGATGATGCTAATTACCCCATATCTATGTACATATGTCTGCATAGAGTTGGATATAGCATATAGCTGCATGTAGCATGCAGCATCTCTCAATCTGATGTCCCAGTGGACCATCTTATAGATGAAGTGTTCCAAATATATACATTGAGATATACTTTCAATATACTCTTCTCATTTTGTCCCATTATATATAACCATACAGCTTCGATGACTTCCCAAAGCTATAAACATGTCTTCTCTGGAGGAAGGAGCCACAAGCCATGGACTGTAGGCAGCCTCTCGAAGCCGGAAAAGTGTGGGCAGCAGATTCTCCCCCAGAGCCTCCACAAGGAATACAGCCAGGCTGACACCTTGATTTTAGCTCAGTGAGACCCATGTCAGACCTACAGAACTCGTAAGTAATACATCTGTGTTGTTTTAGGCCACTACGTTTGTGGTACTTTGTAACAGCAACAATGGGGAATGAATGAATACACCTTGTCTAGAGGTCCCAGAGACCTCTCTGTTTAGATTATTTTTGTTTACAGGATGCTACTCTTTCTTGGTCCTATATCTCTTACCTTTTTATCACAATCTCTTTTGTTAACGTCTCTTTATTATCTCTAAAAATAATTTCTTCCCCATGTTATTCAGTTAGCTCTTTTTTCTCATGCTACAGGAATCACAAATATGCTGAACATAGCCCAGATTCAGTTTGCAGATTGTTTTTGTCTCTGCAGGGTTTTCTACAAGCCAAACTGAAATGCATTTAAGTGGATATGTGTCCTTTAGTTTTCCCCATAATTCATACTATTCCATACTGTATTTCACCTGGCCCCCTTCCCTGGTTTACATTATTTGTTTTGTTGTTAAAAGTTTTGAGTTGAAGATCCCCCTCCTAAAACATAAATTTGTGTTAAGATGTTACACTAAAAAGGATTCTTGGCTCAAATAGGTTTAGAAAATGCCAAGTTAGACAAAGTAAAGTAGGTTGTTCTATGTCAGGAACTGACAGCCTTGATGATGCTAATTACCCCATATCTATGTACATATGTCTGCATAGAGTTGGATATAGCATATAGCTGCATGTAGCATGCAGCATCTCTCAATCTGATGTCCCAGTGGACCATCTTATAGATGAAGTGTTCCAAATATATACATTGAGATATACTTTCAATATACTCTTCTCATTTGGTCCAATTATATATACAGCTTCGATGACTTCCCAAAGCTATAAACATAATAAATCAGACACTTGTAAAGCATATACCATGTGTCACATACTATTGTAAGCACTTGCACACACCTAAGCTGATTCACAACCCTGATTTAATAGGCACTATTCTTATCCTTATTTTACAGGTGATGAAATTGAGATACAGGGAACTTGTCATATGCTCAATATCACACAATTAGAAAATGGCAAAACTGGAATTTGAACTCAACTTGCTCTAGAGTCTGTGGGCTGAGCCCACACTTACATCTAGAGCTGGAGCAGTGGGATTAATATGAGAAAATACTTTCTACCAGAGGTAGATGAAATATATAAAAAGGTATCTCAGATCAGGTTGAATTCACTGTTCCTGGAGATGTTCAAGAAGAGGTAGGAGGACTTTCTAATGAGGGAATTTTATGGGAGGCACAGGTATTGAAGACATCTAATCCAACATTAAGATCTTTCCAAATATGAGATCCTAAGAGGATAAAAGAGTCTCTGATGGCTGGGTAAGTAACATGAGCAAAGGTGAGGAATGTTGTTTGAGAGAAGACCAACCTGGCTATTATGACAAATTCAAGGAGAGGAATAGTTGCAAGTCATGCTGCACAGGTAGGCTGGAAGCAGATGGTGGGAGGCCTTGAATATCAGAAAAACAGGCTTTTGATCTTAATTCTTTAACTGATGGGAAGCCCTGAAAAGTGTCTCATCAGGAAAGTTATAAAGTGATTTGAAGAAATTAACCAGACAATAGTCTTGATCCATTGAGCCATGACTCAAGTTGGGCCTCTTTTGCACCTTCTCCTCCTTTCCACTAGGTGGCACCAGAACTCAAAATCAGGCATCTTGCAAAGTCTGTCTCTCTGTTCTGAGCCTTTATTGGAAGATGACTTGTATAAAGATATTCGATGTGATGTGAACATATAAAAAAATATTTTCATTGCCAATTCCTAATCTGCCTCTTCAGTCACCCTGGGGTATTTTTCTAGTAGTTAACAATTTTCAGCTCAACTGACTGTAACGTTCTGAAGAAAAGCTTCTGGGGACCATGCCAGTGTAGAATACTGCTATAGAGTAGACCAACAGAATACCACATCCTGCAGAAATTGATAACAGGCAGCTGGAAGTTGATACAGCGAAATTTATTCAACTCTTGATTACTTCAATGGGGGGAAACTGTTCTAATTCACAATTCAGGGAGGATTTTTAAGGTGACAGGTTGAATTACCTCCTACCTAGACACTTAACTCTAGTTCGAGTGTGGAAGGGGTAAAAGCCTGAGCTAACTTATTACCTAATTCTTCAGGAAAGAAATATGAGAACCAGCTCTTGTCACCTCCTTCCTTTCTGAATGCCTTTTCTCAGAACAAACTAGTTTACACGGAAGAGGGCTCCTCCTCTACATATTTCTTAATTGAAATTTATTTTCTTAGTGCCACAATTCTGCTTTTGCTTTGTCCTTTAAAATAGGCTTTCAGTTTGTTTGAAAGTTAGTATTTTCACCAATGTAAATAAGAAGCAATCATTCCTGATCCCATGTAAATATGTATGTAGTGACAAAAGTACCCATAAATCAAGATTTCCATTTTAAACATCTAAGACTAATTCATATGATTCTAAGAATCAAAAGGCCAATGGCATATCGCCCAAATCACAGGTAAGTGAGCACATGGCACTTTTCCCTAAATCTTTCAAACTGAAATTTGAGAAGGTAACACAAAAGTGAGCATGTCACAAAGGAGGTATTGTTTAAAGATAAATAGGCTTTTGTCTAAATACCATAGTATCAATTTTTCTCTGATTCTAAAGAAAAAGGAAAGATGTATGGACTCTACTTAATTTTGTTTACTTGAAATTTTTATGCTTTTCCTAACCTGCCTCTTCTAAAATGGGCAGTAGAAGAGAGAGGTTAAAATAGATGAAAGACTTATGGAGTTGGATAAATAATTAATGGCCTGGAGTAATTAGCCAGAAGATACTTAATCATCAATCTATCTGAGTCATCACAAGCATTTGAGCCTACTCTACTCACAAAATATTGTGCTAATTATGAGTGTATATGTGCATCTATTTTGTCAAAAATGGAAATTAATATATGATTAGAATCAGCATCTTGAAAAATTCAAATATGGAACAAGACTGTCTATTCTTTGTTTGTTAAAGATAAGTGCAATTTTACTTTTCTTGATTTTACCTAATCAAAAGAAGTTGCATACATTCCTCTTTATGTACACCAAGAAATCAAACTTCTTGGATAGTTTTGTCTTTCTTTAGGGACTTCTCCCAGGAGAGAAAAAAATTAAAAGCAAAAACAAAATCACCTCATTATTAAAGTTTCTGGTGAACAATTAGGGACTTAAGGGGGGAAAAATGTCCTTTAACATAATGCAAAGTTTGCAATTTATGGCTGTGTTCTTCAATGTGGTGTTTTCCAATACAATTTTATTACACCCTTTAAATTATACTTTCACAGGAAAGGTCTGTCTTTAAACTTTTAGGTCAGAATTGTTCAGATCTTTTCACACTGAATCAATCAGGTTTAAAGCTGGCAAAATCCTTGGCAGCCTTGTAAATCTTTCAAAAGATGTTATCCAATTACCCTTCATGGGCCGCAGGATTCTACAGAGTGACTATTTCCTTCTCTATGAGGAATTAAGTGCTCATTGCACATGAGAGGTTAGAAACCAATGGAGTTGAAAAGCAAGGTTCTGCATTTTTCTTCCGGTTCACATGGCATAGATATAGCTGCAGCTACTAATATATTGTGGGATCTACCACAGACATTCTGACCCAGACAGTGGCCCTGGTATCAGTGAAGTTTTACTTGTTTAAATTAGCAAAAACACAAAACAGAACAAAAATTATAACACCAGATTGTTTCCAGTCACAAAACCTTATTTTGGACATGTATTAAGAACATAGCGCAAAGATAGACCCCAAATGGAAAGCACACAAGATTACTATTGCTCTTATTTTTTCAAGGAAAACAATTTTCAGGTACACCCAATAAATACACATGGGATGGAAAGAAAAATAACAAAGAAGAAGATAAATGCACTTCTTTGGTTTGGGTTTTGATCTTCTGAAAAAATGTGCTTATTTTCAATTTAAAAAATGCATATTAATCTTAGTTCTTCCTCCTCTAGGTTGCCAATATAGAATACTAAGAAAAGGCTAAGGAGACATTCAATTTATCTAAAAGCCTATTTCATGCCACTTGGCTTCAAAGGGGAAAAAATAATCATGGGCAGAATCATTTTGAAATAATTTTTCAAGGAAAAATGTAAGCATGCCTATGGATTCCTTCACAGGAGTTAGCAAAGCACTGCTCTCTTTTGTGATGTAAAAAGCCTAATGGAGGTTATGGGATTCCAGTTGCACTTTTGACCCCAAGGCCTCTGGAGTCATTCACTTGTCATGACCTTTGACCTTTGGCAAATTACAACCCTGACTATCTGTTTGGCTTGATTTTTACTACCTATTACAAAAGGTCTTTCCCTCTCTGGAATACATAAGCAGAAGTCATATAAATGTTTGAAAATAGTTTGTCGGCCAACAATCAGGCCAAGAGAAGACAAGTATCAAAAACAAAACAAAAACTCACAAAGCATGGAGGAAAACACTGTACCATTTAAAGTGTCCTTCAGTGGAGTAGATTGATTTCAGGGACTACAGTGTGCACACTTGGCCACATGTCCCCTCTTTTAAAATCTTTGTTTTCTTTGATTTAAAATGTGATGTTCAAGAGGTAGGAAGGTCAGTGCTTCCATAAATTGTGCTTCTGATTCTTTGCAGGCCAGTCATTAAAAATTGCAGGCATCTCCTCTGCAACTGTGTGTTCATCAACACTTCCTTTTAACCACTATCTAGATTGCTGCCATCGCCAAAGAAGTGCAATTTCTCTTATCAGGACTGTGAGTGAAAGGTGTAAACATTGGGAGTAAAATGTAGCATTGGAGCAAACTCAAGTACAGATGAGGAAGCTAGGCAATTCACAGTTTTAACATTTTATATATGAGTCCCCTGGATTAAATATTCAGTTACTTAATATATATAACTCTAAATTCCAAATATTACTTCGTCTTTAGGATATCAACTGCTAAGAACCTAATACACACTGCTGATGGGTAGCAATCACTTGAGTAGTCACAGGCTTTCCCTTTTAATGCTCTTGATCAGTGATTTTCAACTTTTTTCATCTCACGGCACACAAACTAATTAGTAAAATCCTGTGGTACACCAAAAAATATATTTTTTGCTGATCTGACAAAAAAGAGGTATTATTTTTGTTAATTCACACCAGACAGCTATTGTTGTGTTGGCTGTTGTCATGTTTTTATTTGTCAATCTAAGGGAAAGAGGTCAGTGCCCCTGACTAAATAGTCAGGTATTGCATGTTGTAAAACATTCTTGCAGCACACCAGTGTACCATGGCACAGTGGTTGAAAATCACTGCTCTAGATTGTGTGCTTGCATGTTTGTTTTAAGCAGATAATAGAGAAGGAAAAGCTTGAAGACAGAGATTCATAAAAGTGTCTAGAGAGCTTAAGGGAACAAAGAGCGATGTGTACTTTTTCACCAAGATGAGAACAAATGGAATCTCTTGGATTAAAATACTCTAGGATTTGTCCACTTAAGGAATACTTTTATGGCTATTTATTTTCCAGCCAGCATGGAGATTCTTATTTTTTTCGATTTGCATTAAGATAGAAATACTTAAATATCTATTTAGTGGACAGTTTTACTTTTAAGGATTTCCAGTGGCTGTTTAGTATTTGTTCCAAATCCACTCTTTTTCCCTGATAGTTTCTCTTTCTCTCAGGATCAAAAGTGCTTGCTTCTTTGAAAATACAATGAAGACTGGCTCATTGATGAAGTTAAGTTGTAGGTGGGCCCATCTGCCTAGTTCAATCAAGATTTACAAGGAAATTAAGAATTTGTTAAATACTCAAACAAGTCTGATTAAAACCTTTCCAAAAAAAAAATTTTCAAACTTTGTAATTCATTGTAAAGAGAGTTGAAACAAATCTCAGTACAAATCTTTTTATAGAAGTATATCTGTAACCTACCATTTTATGACCTCTAGACAGAAAGTGTTTGATAAAAATGTGCCCAACTGTTAAAATATTAATCTTTCCTGAGTTAGAGGGGGGAATTGAATGGGCTGCAAACTGTGGAGTGAATACTATGCTATCTAAATGTCCTGAGACCTACTATGTGGCATACTGTGCTATATGAATGTTTGTTTGTTTTTCTTCCTAATTTTTACATCTACCACTGCAATACCAGAAAAATTCCTACAGCAGTCAGGATCCTTTCCCCTCAGGTCCTACCTAACTCTCAGAATTTACTTTTCAGTACCTTTCTACTTGAGTATTTATGACTTCCTGTAGATCTAGGCTTCAATAACACTTAACCATATGGAAATGTGGGGGAATTTGTTGCCTTCTCACCTGAAAATGTTTTTAAGTCTGAAAGTTAAGTCAATAAAAAATAAATAAATTGATTCCTTAATTTCACAGAACTCTGTTAACATATCATTGAAGTAAGGTAAAACTCAGTGATGAACATTGTCCATGTTTTAATTGTTTTCTCTTATGCTGAGCCATTTGAATAATGCTGCTTGCTGTTCACTTTATCCTTCCTTAGGAATGGGGTCCAGAATTTTGATAGCAATAATTTCAAAATAACAACACTATGAAAGAGAATTAAGTTAAACAAATTTAACTTAATGTTTGACAAGGCTAATATTTACAACAGTATTTCTTAAGACCCCTTTGATTTTAATGTGTATCAACTATAGCCTTCCTCTACAGCAGCGGTTCTCAACCTGTGGGTCGCGACCCTTTTGGGGGTCAAAGGACCCTTTCACAGGGGTCACCTAAGACCATCGGAAAACACATATATAATTACATATTGTTTTTGTGATTGATCACTATGCTTTAATTATGTTCAATTTGTAACAATGAAATTGGGGGTCACCACAACATGAGGAACTGTATTAAAGGGTCGCGGCATTAGGAAGGTTGAGAACCACTGCTCTACAGCAATATGTTTTTGGAAAGCAAAAGAACACTCACTGTTTCCCCCTCTCACCATCTCACCTCAACTCCTTATGCAACCCCCAATCCCTACCCCCCACCTCACCCTCATCCTGCATAAATTCTTTCCTGGCTATCTATTCAGATAGAGCATGTTTTCTCAACCTTACTATTATTGAAAATATAAATAGGATCATTCTTCACTGTGGGGGACTGTCTTTTTCACTCTAAAAGGTTTAGCCTGCTCTCTGCCCTCTAGATACCAATATCACCCTCCACAGTGGTGACAACCAAAAATGTCTCCTGACATTCCCAAATGTCCCCAAATTGCCCCACTGAGATAGAGATTAAATTCTTAGGAAATACCTCAGGATGTTTTCCTACTTATCAAAATCTGTACTAGGTGCTTCAGACAAACAGAGCCAGTAGAACGTGTAATGTACATAGAGAGAGATTCTTATAAGGATTGGCTCACAAAATTAATGAAGCTGGCAAGTCCCAGTCTGCAGTGTGGGCCAGGAGGCTGGAGACCCAGGGGAGTGTTAGTATATAGATGAAGGCCAAGGCAGACAGCCAGAAAATTCACCTCCCTCAGTGATCCCTTCCTCTGATCCCCAGGCCCCGGCATGCAGTCCTTTCAGTTCCTTGACGTATGATGGGTAAAAACTATACATGCTGTGCCCTGGTCCTGGAACACATTTTCCCGCCACACTCTGTCTTTAGGTAATAACTCCTCAGCTCACCTTCAGTTGCACTTCCTGAAGGGATTCTTCCCAACCTTCCTGAGGAAGTGAAGTCTCCCTATCATGTGCTTTTACAGCACTTACACATCTTCTCACAGCACTTATCACTGTATAACTGTATAATCTTCTGGGCTTTAAAAAATATATATTTTATTGATTTTTATAGAGAAAGGATGGGAGAGGGACAGAGAGAAACACTGATGTGACAGCAAAATAGGCCCCTTACCGGGGGATGGAAACCAGTACCTAGGAATGGGCCCTGACCAGGAATCAAACCGGCAACCTTTTGGTGCATGGGCTGATGTCCAACCAACTGAGCCAGACTGGCCAGGGCTAATCTTTGGGACTTTTTCATTTTTATCTCGTTCCATATCCCCAGCATCCACCATATAGTAGGTACTCATCAAATATTTGTTGACTAACTGAATAAATGAATTAACTTTTATCCACAATATGGTCTCTTTTTTCAGAGGATTATTGGCTTACAGAGTAACATTACCATGGTCTGATTCAGCAGTTCTAGGCTTGTGTGCCGCAAGAATTTTTAAAACATGCAACTCCTGACTATTCAGCCAGGGATACTGATCTCTTTTCCCTTGAGTGTCAAATAAATAAAATAACAATAGTCAACACAACAATAGCTAGCTGCTGTGAATGAATCAAAATTATAACTCTTATTTTGGTCAGATCAGAAAAAAATATATTTTTTGGTGTGCCACAGAATTTTAGTAATTAATTTATGTGTGTCATAAGATGAAATAGATTGAACATTGCTGGTTTAAATCACAAACTTGTATGCCATGAATATTAGAAAGTCAGTATAGCAATATGTTGTGCTTATTTGACAAACTTTCACTGTCAGCTATCTATAGGACTGTTTGGAGAAATTACTAATGCTCTAGACCTCATTGCCACTGTTTCTTGTCCCAACTCTTTGAATACTATAAAATGCATTACTTTATATAGTGCAGCATAAAATGTGTAATGAGCACTTTATAAATGCACACTACATGTTTGGGAATGTAATGACTTAAGGAAAGGAAGGTATACCAATTATCAATGTTCTAGAGGCCTGGTGCACAAAATTCGTGCATGGGGAGAGGGGTTCCCCTCAGCACAGCCTGCGCCCTCTCCAATCTGGGACATTCCTCTCACGATCCAGGACTGCTGGCTCCTAACTGCTCACCTGCCTGCCAGCCTGATCACCCCTAACCACCTCTGCCTGCCAGCCTGATCCCCCCTAACTGCCCCCCCCGCCAGCCTGGTTGCCCCCAACTGCCATCCCCTGCCAGCCTGGCTGCCCCTAACTGCCCCCCCAGTCGGCCTGGCTGCCCCTAACTGCCCCTCTGTCTGGTCACCCCCAACTGCCCCCCCACTGGCCTAGTCG